>NC_136527.1:162353735-162556235 GCF_053919585.1 Euprymna scolopes | reverse complement strand
GGCAGCCCATAGAGGTCACGAATTTTTCCTTTTTCCATTATATTTAATAAATTCTATTTCTCATATTTTTCCTGTTTTGTTTGTTTTCTTCCTTGATGTTTCAGAGTTTAGTCGTAACGTCTAATTGATTAAGAAGAATTACCTTCCACGAGAAGAAGTGGATAATAAATTTCTTCAAATGGGCAAACTGCAAGGAAAAACTGACAAGAAGATACACGCGATAAAAGAAACATGTGGCAAATGTGAGCTTCTCAACCAGCATGGAAATTGCCCCGGTCGAGGCAGGACTTGTTTAGCATGCGGACGCAGGAACCACTGGCTAAGATGTGCCAGACCAAAAGAGTCAAGAAAAAAACGGACAGACAGCCACAAACAAATATACATACCAAACACAAGAAAATTGTACCAGCAGAGCCTACGTCTAAAATCATCAGAGCTGTATTAAAGTTCAGAACCAAATGGTTGATGAATTTGAGAATATGTCATTTTATTCAATGCAGGATCACAGGAAAAGGAGTTCTCGGTCAGAAGCATTTGCCACCCTAAACCTGAAAAATTTTGCACCAAAGAGTTTGTGCGAGAGTTTTCTATGGTTGGAGATTTGTGAAGATATTGAATTTATACAGATCCCTGTTATGCGATGCTAGAACCAATGTACGCAGTAAATATCGCTGTTTCCTTCTTCTTTGTGCCTGGGTTTGGATGTCCATTCTGGTCCATATGTTCCAGAAACATTTGCTGGAATGTACGTAATGGGAGTGTATTTCTCTCCGCACCTCTGTCCACCTTAATCTTCAGTTCGTTAACATCTTTCCTGTTTGGTAGTATGACGTTTAGGGTGGCAAATACTTCTGCCGAGAACTCCTGTGATCCTGCATTGAATAAAATGACATATTCTAAAATTCATCAATCATTTGGTTCTGAACTTTAATACAGCTTTGATGATTTTAGACGTAGGCTGTGCTGGTACAAATTTCTTGTCTTTGGCATGTCTATTTGTTTGTGGCTGTCTGTCCGATTTTTTCTTGGCTCTTTTGGTCTGGCACATCTTAGTCCAGTGATTCTAGCGACCATATGCTACACAAGTGCTGCCTCGACCGGGGCAATTACCATGCTGATTGAGAAGCACACATTTGCCACATGTTTCTTTTATCGCGTGTATCTTCTTGTCAGTTTGCCTTGCAGCTCAGCCGTTGTTTTCATTCAGTTAATCGGAGCCTCATAGCTTCTATACAGGTTAAGTACTTCCTGTAAGGACATGACCTCTTTCTTGCTCAGTAGTTGCTTTTGCAACTCCGGATGTTTCGTTCCGATTATTATTATTTGTTCAATGACCCGTTCTTCCAATTCATAATCGTCTCTGAACTTACATTTGTGTGCTTGCAGCTTGTAGCTCGCAAGAAAATCATCAATCTTTTCTGTTTCGTTTTGCGAGTTATTCTGTAAACAAAAACGTGTGATCTGAAAATTAACTTGACGTTCTAACTGCTCTAAAAAAAATTTTCAACAGTTAATTTTCTATTTAAATAATTTCACGTTTTATTGTGTTTTACTTTTGTATATATCTATTGATTTCTTTCTATCAGAATGAAAAAATATAATATAAACTTTATAGGAAAATAATTCGACGCGTTTCAATAATGAACGATCATTTTTACACAAGGAACAAAATAATGATTACACCGGTTTATTACGATGACCTAAATTCATTCTTCTTAAGCAGTTGATTTTCTCTTTAAATAATTTCACGTTTAAATCGTGGTTTTCATCTTTTAATTTTGATTCTTTTATATTTTTATATATTTTATTTCTTAATGAATTCAACACATAAGACAAAAGTTCGGTAAAATTACTAAAGAAATCTTAACAAACAAAACAACTTTTCTGTTTTGAACACAAAAAAAAAGAAAGAAAAAAAAACGGATTCATCCCGATTTATTATTTTTTTTTTTTTTTCGTATTGAACTCCTGGACTGAAAGGTTAGTTTTTTCATCTTTTTTACGCTTATAAAACTATTCAATCACTAACTTTTAAATTAATCTTAAAAATTTAAATAAGTTTATTGATTCCACCATTCTTTATATCAACCGTGAATAAAAAATATGAATTCTAAATTAAAAAAATAAAATCACCTTAAATATATTATTCAATCTGATATTTATATTTTGGTAAATATGCTTATTTAGTAAAAAAATAAAATAAAATAAAATAATAATAATAATAATAATAATAATAATAATGCTTATTTTAGTAAAACTTATTTGACTTCTGAGCAATTTCCATAATGACAAAAATTTATTTCGAAGTTTATCAAATTGTTAAACAACTGAACAGAAAAACTGATTTTTTTTTCAATATGGTTTTAAATTTTAATTTTTTTATCTGTTTATTGTCTGCCTTACCTATTTTGTCGCTAGCGAATTCTGTTTGCTATTTTAACGTTGATCAGTTTCTTTTATAAAGTTTACATGAAATGAGCACCCATTTATTGACCATCATCGATTAGAATAAACTTAATGTATAAAAAATATTAAATTAAACTAGAAATTAAAATATACTGTTTTTTTTTTTTTTTTTTTTTTGTTTTCGCATAAAAAATCCGTAAATAAGAAACAAAAAAACAAAACCAAAAAATATTGAAATATTTTAGATTCCTTCATAACTTTAACATATTCACAAATTACCGGTCGACGAGACATGTTGTCAATGTTCGCAGTTTCATATTTTTGGGCGGTGGTACAAGGAGGAACATTTTGATTTTTCTTTATTACTCTTTTGTGATGGGGGTTGGAGTCCATGTGATATTAACTATTCTGTACGTTCAACTAGCAATTTAATAAACAATAAAAATAATTAAAATATAATTAGGCATAACAAAACTTTGCAAAAAATGTAACCATGACATATAGGCACCGCCAAAACTGGGGGGGGGGGGCAGGTCAGTACTTTTTGACGGACCGTCTTTTTAAAAATCTACCAAAAATCAGGTAATTATCCGATCAATACGAAATTTTCAGCGATTATTAGGAGAAGAATGAACTTTATAACAGTGTACTTATTTTTCATAAACGATATTTATATATATATATTTTTTTGCTTACAAACCCCCCCTTGTTTTGAAGTGGGAACAAATATGCTTAAAATAATCATCTGAGACTGAAATCAACATATTGTGTTGTAAGGGACAGAATTATAGATTCAAAAAAAAAAAAAAATTGTTTGCATACCTTATTTTGACGTCTGAATATCAGAACTTCGATTGTGTTTAATTATCCCGCTTTTGAGTTTTGAAGTGTGAAATTCGGTGAATATGTTAAGTAAAATAATTAATTTAAGTTAAGCAAAACAAAAAAAAATTTTTTTTAATATTTATACGAAAAAAGCTATTTTAAAATTTTTGATAAATAAATTAACAATTTTTTTTTAGCGAGCCGAATAATGCATGACCATTATTAAACAGGGCATGCTTTGAATAATCGATACCAAAAAAAAAAATTCGATAAATATTGTGCCCTTTGTGTTAAAAATAGCATCTTTTTTTTCGATCCCGTTTGAAAACGTTTGCCGCCTTTGACTATGGTGGACCAAACGCGCTGAAATAATTTTTTTTTATTCTGCTTTAAATTGCCCCCCCCCATTTTGGGGAGTCTGGCCCCCACACACATACACATTAAAAACCAAACTCATACAAATGGTCACCCATCTGGTACTGGCCAGCCTCAGCTTAATAATACATTGAAATTTTCGTCACTGAAAAATAAGTTTTTTTTGGCCTGTTTGGTCTTCCATAGTTTGCTTTTTATCAGACGAAAACGTAAACAGAGTCGATCTGAACTCTACGTCAACGCGAATATCTGGTTACCTATATGAATAAGTGGAATTATTTGAAATTCAGGTACTTATATTATAATATTTTTGCATATTCTCTTAGAAAATCATCCTAAATCTTAGTTAGACAATAAATAAATTAATTAATTATTTCAAAAACCCTTTTTTTTAAATATTTAAGTACGTTTTTTGTGCAAGACAAAAAATGCCAATTGTTAACTTTTTGGGAAAATTTAACATTTAAAATTGAATTAAAAATAGTAGAAAAAGTTTTACATTATTCTGTTTTCTATATGATAAAATTCAGGGTTTTATCTTTCTGGAAAAAAAAAGTTACTCAGAAATAATGGATTTTAATAAACGTAATTTCGTTTTAAAAAACAACAACAACTTGATTTTGCGGCCATTTTTGGCGGTGCCTAATGACATATATTAGATTTATTTCTGCAAGTTTTTGATTTAATTTTCGATTCATGAGCGATTATCGGAACTCCCAAAATGACCAACTCATGTCAGCCAATCCTTTTTCTAACGGAATCGTCAGCAGTAATTTTCAAAGTTAATAAACACTTAAAAATGTGTTAAATATATAAAAAACAAAAATTGTCCAGGTTGGAAGAAATTAATTTATATTGCATTGGGTAACATTTCTTTGTAATATAAGTTGTTTTTTTTTTGTCAATATTGATAACACACCAATGTACAACTTACCATTAAAATATCCATTTTATAGGTTTTCCCGGGTGTTATGAACGAATATCACATTCAAAATTGGGGCCGGCAAAAAGTATTTAAGTTATCGACATCTTCATAATCCAATGTTGTCTCTAGTAGTTTTCAATAGCGGCCATTTTGCCCGGCATAAGCATTTTTTTGTGTTGTTTTTCGTTTTTATTTTTTATTTTGAACATTTTTAGAGGGTATTCAATTATAGAACTTGTATAGTTTTTAACAGGTACTTCTGCAGTTTAATTAACCGTTTTTTCCGTAAGTAATGCGTCGATATTAGCCCAGCATGATCCGTTTAATAATTTCACAAAAATTCTGTATTACTTTATGTAGGGATTGAGTTATACTCCATAACTTTGATAAATATTTTTATAAATAAGTTTTAGCTTGCATTTAACTCACCAAGTGCCGCATCTCTCACAATGTCGTCTACCAATCTTTTACTCTCTTCTCCCTAAATTATCACTGATAGATAAAATAATTACATATACCATACGTTCCTTTTTAAGCACCAGTCTTTACTATTTTTATGCTCAACTTAAAAATCTCTTACTTTCTCTCTCTTCTCTCGAAATTATTACATATACTATACATTCCCTTTTAAGCTCAAGACTTAACTGTTTTTATGCTCAACTTAAAAAGGCAAGTCCTATAAGCTCGAACGTTTCAAAATGGTTCTTATTCTCATCAAAGGATAAGTTAACCTTTGAATTAATAAATGGTTGCTCCAAATATTTTCTTCAAAATATGAAACTTTGTCAAACAGAAAGGCTGAAAATATTATTGGAGGATGTAAGAAGAAGAATTTTTATATTGAAAAGAAAAAGCTGTTCATAATTTTTTTTTTAAAGAAAAGGTCACGACTAGTCAAGGCCCGTAGGCCACTCGAGGATAAGGGTTATTGAATGTACAGTAGTCAATGGGATAATTTCTTAGTAATCGTTAGTAGTAGAAATTTGGTAAATTTAATTATTTATTGGGACGGCTCATCAAGAGTTTGTTTATGTTGGACTTGAAGACAACAAAATTGTAGACGAACGGAAGAGAGTTCCATAGGCGTTCAGTTCCAAGAAAGATGCTTTGTTTAGGGAATCTATGTTTTGGTTTAGGCACAGATAAAGAGTTGGTAAAATTATTGACAGTGATTTCATCTAGACGGGTGTTTTTTTATGAAAGGTATGCGGGGGCATAAAATGGAGCTCAGACGAGCACTTGCCATGGAAATAATGATAAAGCAGAGACAGACTCGCAATGTCTCTTCTGTGGGAAAGAGGTTGCAGGGAAAAGTAAAGGGATTCCTTTACTAAACTACAAAGTCTATTTTGAAGTCTGTCAAGGCATCATAAGATGCTTCTAGCAGCTCCTGTCCAGATATGACAACAGTACTCCATCATTGGATGTACTTGGCTCTCATATAGATAGAGAATTGCATCAGCAGTGAGATATCTACTGGGGTGGTAGAAGGATCCCACCATTTTTCCAGCGACCTTCGCAACAGATTTGATGTACATGTTCCATTTCAGATGAGAAGTAAATGTCAAGCCCAGAAGCATGTCAAAAGATGGGGCCTCCCCAAGACGAGAGCCATTCATTTCAGTTGATACCAGATGGGGATCAGAGCGTTAATGGTATAAAGATAGAAGCTTGGTTTTAGATGCATTAAAAGTAATAAGCCACCTCTTTCCCTATTGGACTATGTACTCAAGATAAGAGGAGAGAGAATCAGAGGGGACTTGAGCATTTATTGCCTTTGATGTGTTACCATAGATGGTAGTGTTGTCAACATAAATGTCTACAAATGATGTAAGTATGTGTTTTGGGAGATAATTGATGTAGATCAAGAAGAGAGATGGTCCAAACATTAATACTGAGAGCTTCTGATTTCTGCCCATCAATCATTACTCTTATGAGCCTATCAGAGAGAAATGATTTAATAATTGAGAAGACATTTCCAGCTCTACTATAGTTTGAAATCTTGCGAAGTAGAGAGGAAAATGACCGATGACTTGAATTCTCAAATAAAGGTCATACTGATGAGGTTTTCCGAGGTGTTGGGAAGCAATTCTCCTTAAGATAATGCTTAAACAGCTTTATAAGTATGGGAGCTAGTTCTGGTTGAAGATTTTTCAACACTATAATACGAATGCCATCATGGCCAGTTGCTTTACTGGAATCAAGGTTCTTGATTAGCTTGGCAACATCATGCACAGATATTTTTATGTCGCATTGAATGTTTTCAGATACAGAAGGAAATCCTGGGGCTTGGCGGCCTTGGTCGCATAGCATAGAATTACCTGCAAAGTTTTTGGCAAAGTGTTTGGCTTTGTCTGATGCTGACGAGATTACCTCAGGTAAATTGATGATAGCTGGAGTAGAGCACACGTTAATGTTCAGGATCCTGTTCACTATTTGTTAAAACTGTATCAGATCTGACGGAATGCTTAATTGTAGGTATAGACTGTGTTTAGTAGATGAGTAGTCGACCACCTCAGCAAAAGTAAATATCTTAGTGACATATAATATGATTTCCGTTCTACTAGATGTACAGAAGATGTGCTAACGGTTATATCTTATAGGCTTAGCGAATCTCTCTTCAAAGGCTTCTTTTCTAGGGCAGATATTCTTGACATATCAAAGGCATTTGAGAGAGTATTGCATAATGGTCTGCGTCACAAGATTTCTAGTTACAGTATAGCTAGAAATATTTTCTCAATTATTAAATCATTTCTCTCTGATAGGTTTGTAAGTTCTCTGTATTAATGCTACAGGGGTCCATCTATGGACCAACTCTCTTCCTAATCTACATTAATGATCTTCCAAATCATATCCTTAGATCATTCATAGATATTTATGCTACCGGCACTACCATCTATGGCAACACATCAAAGACAATAAATGACCAAGTACTCTCTCTATCTCCTCTGATTTTGAGCATGTGGTACAATGGGGAAAGAGATGGCTGATTACTTTTAATTCATCTAAAACTAAGCTTTTGTGTTTACATCATCAATGCTCTGATCCTCATCTGGCATCAATTGAAATGAATGGCTCTCATCTTGGGGAGACCCACTGTTTTGACAAGCTCATAGGCTTGACTTTTACTCCTGATCTGTAATGGAGCACACACATCAGGTCGCTGGAAAAATTGGGGGATCCTTCTATCGATTCAGTAGATATCTCACTCCTGATGCAATTCTCTACGTGTATAAGAGCCAGGTAGTCCAAGGACGGAGTACTGTTGCCACAACTTTGCAAAAGCTGCTAGAAATGACTTATCCTGCCTTGATGGAGTTCAAAATAGACTTTGTAGCCTAGAGGAGGGATGCCATTTTCTCTTCCCGGATACTTTTTTCTCACTGAAGAGACATCATGAGCTTGTCTCTGTTTAATCTTTATTTTCATGGCAATTGCCCGTCTGAGCTCTAATCTATAGTCCCCTTCGCCAAACTTTCAGGAAAAACACATGTTTAACTGAAAACACTATCAATAATTTCCCCCACTTTTTATCTGTGCCTCAACCAAAACACAGATTCCATGAACAAAGTTTCTTTCTTAGAACTGTACACCTGTGAAATTCTCCTCCATTTGCCTGCTTTCTGGCTGACTATAATATGTTCATTATCAAGTCCAACATAAACAAATTCTTGATGCGTTCCCCTTAAGTAATCGAATTTACCAAATTTCCACTAACAATTACTACAACAGTGTCACATTGACCACTGTGTGCTTATTAACCTTTATACTCGAGTGGCATCTCGGCCTTGATAAATGTTGATTCCTTTGGAAAAAAACATAAGTCAAACATAAAATTTTCACTGACTCCTAAAAATATAATAATTTAAAACTTTTTCTTTAAACTTGAAAAAATATATTAATTATTGTGGAGAAACAATTTTTTAAAATATAGAAACTGTTACAAACTCTTAAAAACTAGGGTAGCAAATTTAAATTCAACATGTTTCAACACTTTGTAAGAACATATTCTGTGGAGATCATAAAATTCTATAAAGTCTCTCCCATGAACAACTTGTGCTCTAGTTCTAATTAAATAATTTTATACCTCTTAATTCTGCAATTTATAAACCACAAAAAAATGGATAGTGCCAGCTCAGAAATGTTAGGTAAGCTTATCTAATCCAAAATTCACGTAAGAATGAAGTACAACTGCACAATATATATTGTCTGATTATTATGTGAAAATGTATTAATATTGATACAACACATAAACATTTTAAGGATCAATCGATTTGGCAGGCGAGTTGTTACACACTCCTTACACATAATACAAATTATCCAAGATACTATTGGTCTATTGTCCAAACAACTCTTACACCATTACAATTTTATGACGTCATACCATCTGGTCTGAACATCATAAACCACATGAAAAATGGATATTGGCAGCTGAAAATGAGAACTAAGCTTTGTCAACCTAACTTTATCGTCAACGACGTCTGATATTTTATATGTAACAATATATCAATTTATAACTTCTTTTCAATTTGCACAATTTTTTACTATTCTGTAAAACATAACTTTTAAAAATGCTTAAAATTTGTGATTCAAGTTTAAAAACAGGCAGTTTACATAAGTTCAATTTAATGGCCGGGTAAAATTTGCTATATATACAAACAGTAAAGAAGATAATTAACTGCAGATACTCAGGGTTCATTGAATTACATATCTTTTAATATGACATTTACTTATCCACTGCTTATTTTATTATTCAATATAATTTCAGCACTATATAAACGGCATGTAAAATTGATTGCAGCGGATAAAACATCAGGTGTAACAAGTTAATGAGTATTTAAATTCACTTTTCCTATTAGCAATATATTTTTATTATTATCAGTAGCAACTATGGTAGTTGTATGCTTTTTGTTCCTAAAACTCCTTAAAAAGTAAAGGAAATGTAATTTTAAAGCGAAATAAAAAGATTTAAAAGACACTAAAATTTCTACTGGTTATAGATACAACATTAATATTTATATGCAAAAGAAAGAAATAAGTTTAGTTCGTAGAACATAAATTGAATAGACACATTTTACAGGTCATATTTAAATTCATATTAAACTTTCAACATTAGTGCATTTTACTAATGTATACTATTAGAAGGTGAAAAATAATTAGGATAAAAATCGTAAAGAAATTAAAGAATATATGAATAATAATTTTGATTATTACTTTTAAAGGTGCTTGCTTACTTAGTGAACCTTGCTATTTCTAAATAGTATTTTCAAGTTAACTTAAAATTTTACGATAATATTTTAGTTAATTTGTGAACTGAAATTACAAAATAGTTTTTAAAAAATAGCCTCCTCTCCCCACGTTAAGAATGGCTTTTGAAATAATAACGTTATTATTTCAGCACGGTTCAATAAGTGAATAAGTACCAACTTAAAAGTATTCAAATTCACTTTCCTGTATTATAAAATTATAATATTTCTATTGTTAGCAATAGGATTTTATTATTAGCCACTATGCTTATTGCTCCTAGAAATTATTACTATATTATTGTTTATTTTTTATTAATTGCATTATTAGTATATTATTGTTTTTTTAGTTTATTAATTGCATAATTACTTCATCTATTAAAAAATACTATGAAGAGTATTTTACATTTAAAAAAATACGAATGTGAATTAAGTGTTTATTTCTGTGATTTTTAAATGTTTTATATAATTATGTTCCTTGTTTTGTTGGCTCGATTAAAATAAACAATTATATTACAATATTAAATTTCATTTATTTTCTATATGCAGATGTTCCTGCTTGATTGTTTTTAATGAAAATTAAGAGACCATCCTTCTCCTTAAACAGTATTCTATACACAATTCTTGCTTAACGTGGCAGACAACCAAAAACAACTGCACACAACATTATTAGACATATATGTGTGAAGCGTTATTTTATCTGGATTGCTTAGCAAATAGTGATAAGAACATTATATTTAACTTTGTAAAATGTTTTTATGTATCATAAGATATCACATTTAAAATAAAAAAAAATCTGCTAATTTACAAAAGAGAATATTTTAACTTTCACACAACGAAATATCTCTTATCAAATAAACTAAGTGATACAAATTGAAATTTCTTTAGCATAAATCTAACTTACATCCAGAACTCCAGATTAAAACTCAAACAGTCAGGATAAAAATCTCATATTGTTTATAACTTGGTAGTGATAATCTTGCTGCAGGAAGAATTTAAATATGAATATACATATCGGGGAAAATCCACATTATTGTGAAGTGTGTGGATATTCTTGTTTTGGAAAATCATATTTACTGAAGCATATGAGAACTCACACTGAGGAAAAGCCACATTCTTGTGAAATATGTGGATATTCTTTTAGTAAAAAATCAAATCTAGTGAGACATATAAGAACTCATTCTGGGGAAAAGCCACATTCTTGTGAAGTGTGTGGAAATTCTTTTACGGAAAAATACAAGTTGGTGAGTCATATGAGAACTCACACTGGGGAAACGCCACATACTTGTGAAGTGTGTGGATCTTCTTTTACTGAAAACTCAACATTAGTGAAACATATTAGAACTCACACTGGGGAAAAGCCATATTCTTGTGAAGTGTGCGGATATTCTTTTACTGAAAAATCAAAATTAGTGAAACATATTAGAACTCACACCGGGGAAAAGCCATATTCTTGTGAAGTATGTGGATATTCTTGTACTGAAAAATCAACATTAGTGATACATATGAGGACTCACACTGAGGAAAAGCCACATTCTTGTGAAATATGTGAATATTCTTTTAGTAAAAAATCAAATCTAGTGAGACATATAAGAACTCATACTGGGGAAAAGCCACATTCTTGTGAAGTGTGTGGAAATTCTTTTACGGAAAAATACAAGTTGGTGAGTCATATGAGAACTCACACTGGGGAAAAGCCACATACTTGTGAAGTGTGTGGATCTTCTTTTACTGAAAACTCAACATTAGTGAAACATATTAGAACTCACACTGGAGAAAGGCCATATTCTTGTGAAGTGTGCGGATATTCTTTTACTGAAAAATCAAAATTAGTGAAACATATTAGAACTCACACCGGGGAAAAGCCATATTCTTGTGAAGTATGTGGATATTCTTGTACTGAAAAATCAACATTAGTGATACATATGAGGACTCACACTGGGGAAAAGCCACATTCTTGTGAGGTATGTGGATATTCTTTTACTAAAAAATCAAAATTAGTGATACATATGAGAACTCACACTGGGGAAAGGCCATATTCTTGTGGAGTGTGCGGATATTCTTTTTCTCAACAATCAAATTTAGTGGGACATATGAAAACTCACACAAGGACCTAAAAAATAATTTTAAAACCACATGGTCTCTGAAAGAAACATTATACCGGTTATGATATGAGCAACTGGCTTAATAAAAAAGAATCTTCGGAAATACTGAGAAGCAATCCCTGAAAGACCAAGCTGTACCGAAATACAAATAACAGCCATAAAGGGAACATAATGTATTCTAAAAATAGCCCTTGGATATAAATTTAAATCATAACAGAATCAAGTGTTAGCTCCGGGAGGGAAACCCTTGATCTCTTAAAACTTACTGTAGTAAAATAAAAAAAAGGAAAAGCCATATTCTTGTGAAGTATGTAGACGTTCTTTTTACTGAAAATCAACGTTAATGACACATACAAGAACTCACACTTGAGAGAACTAGAATGCCTACTAGACATTGTCCTCGAGTGTGTAAGATCTCTCTGTACAGGGGTTTGCCAGAACAACTTGGCATGGAA
The DNA here is from genome assembly GCF_053919585.1 of Euprymna scolopes. Taxonomy (NCBI): domain Eukaryota; kingdom Metazoa; phylum Mollusca; class Cephalopoda; order Sepiida; family Sepiolidae; genus Euprymna; species Euprymna scolopes. Next base: position 162,543,901 of record NC_136527.1, on the reverse strand, counting down.
ATTCTTTTTCATCGAAGTATACCCTGACCAAATATTAAAAAAGACATAGTATTCGCTGCTCAAATAAGAGCTCCTCACTATGGTTAACCCACATTAGACCAAGAGACCAAACGTAAAAAATATACTACAACGTATAAAAATGGTTAATTGGGGAGAGGAAAAGTATGTTCTCAATTTTTTACTCAGTGTCTGATATGTTAGCCCCAGTTTGAGGGCCCCTTGATTTCTGAGAAGTTCGACTGAAGTAAAATAAAACAAAAAGGGAAAAGCCACATTCTTGCGAAGTTTGTGGATATTCTTGTTTTCAATATCAACATTAGTGACACATATGAGAACTAACAGTAGGGGAAAACTGAATGCCTACTAGACACCAAGCCAGGGTGTCTTCATTCTCTCTCTACAGACGTTTATCAGGTGCTCTGCTATGAGGATACTTTCAATATTCGAATTTAAAGTAAACCCTGACCAAATATTCGAATTTAAATTAAAATGAAAACTAAAACAAAATCAACTGGCAGGATTCCGCCCAGGATAAAAAGATCCCTTCAGCATGACTTAGCACTGAATCATATGAGGAAAATAACGGTATTTTCTAGTGATGTTGCCACAAGTAACAACACTAAGTAAGTTTAATGGAACATTCGAAAATAGTTAATTGGGAGAGGAAAATTATGTTCTCAATTTTTTTACTAACTCAGTTTCTGAGATATAAAGAACTTAAATGGAACATTCGAATATCTATGTATCTTATATAGATTTCAAGTGTTAGCGCCAGGTTGTGAACCCATTGTTTTCTGAGAACTTCGACTGAAGTAAAATAAAACAAAAAAGGGAAAAGCCACATTTTTGTGAAGTTTGTGGATATTCTTGTTTAAATATCAACACATATGAGAATTCACACTTGACACCAACCTCAGTCTCTCTGTACATGAGATTACTGTACTATTAAATCAACTGTCAGGATGTCGTCCAGGATAAAAAGATCACCCCAGCAGGCCTGGGCTCTGGCTCATATGAGGAAAATAACGGTGCACCTTCTAGTGATGTTGCCAAAGGTAACAACACTAAGCTGGACATTCCACCAAACAAGTCAAATTCTAGTCCTGGAAACCAGCAAGACCAAACAAAGACTATTAGGAAAAGGCACTATAACCAGTCTAATTCTAGGCCTGTAATCCGGCAAGACCAAACAAGAACCAATAAGAAATGACACTATAACCAATTAAAGTGGTCTCTTGAGGAGAAGAAATTTATTCTTCACTGTTTCGCATACTTAAGGTATGAGAAATGAGGGAGGAAAAACAGTATTTGAGGCTCAATTAATAATAGAAAAAAAAAACATTAACTACAACTAAGAACTTATTTCATTTGTATTTCAACTACAAAAATATCTTCCGAAAGATGCCAGAGAGTCAATTGAGAAGAAAGCTTTTAGTGAAGCAGCGATTAATTTCACCAAATCTAACACTGCTTAATTTGCCCAAACCCAGTGGAGTAGGGAAAAAAGGATATTGATTTGGTCAATGGAATACACAAAAATAAAATACACAAAACTCACAGAAAGTTGTAAGCAATGGCAAAAGATTTTTAAACATTACTGCCCAAACAAGAAGGACATTGAGAAGGAAAAGTTAGCATGTCAGAAATCTAATTTTCTGAGAAACAATGTCTTTTCTGTGAAGCAAATATCCCAGCTAAAAAAGATGTCCATGAAATGGTTAAAAACAACATTTGCCCAATCAGCAATCCCCTCCCTATACCCAAGATCTGCCAAACCAAACAAGAAGACACTACAACACATTCTCATCTGACACAGCTCCCTGAGACAATGTCAACGAGTCCAAGTCTTACATGCCAACAGTCAGAGTGATTTAATCATTTTTTGACGAACTGCGCGTGTTAGCTAAGTTGACTAATTTTATTACAACTATTAGCAAAGTTAACTAACTTTATTACAACTGAAAGTGCTTAACGATAAGAAACAAGTTTCTTAAGGGGACTGACATTATTATTTACAATAATAATTATTAAATACCTAAAGACACTAGTGTTTCATCCTTTCGGAAATCATCATTGCAGGGTGGCATGATTACCGCCAATCAAGAGACTCAAACCTCGGCAATAGAAGTCATGTCTATATGTTCGAATATCAACCCTTCTAAGTTTTCTTATTCCTGCAGGGTATCATCAGTGATGTTTTTTGGCTTAGTTCATTGAGCGGTTTTGTGTCTTTCAACATCATACCGCCTCCCTAAGCCGACCCTGCCAGAGCAGATCAGTCTATGGCTCACCCTCTTTCTGTGGCATGCATGCGGTATTAAGCAAAATTCTTCAAGGAGAACTTGGCTTTGAAAGAGGTGTTGAAGGGAGGAGATAGGTAACCAACCCAGAACATTCTACATAATGAACCAAGTCACCGGATTCACCGGACCCTTTGAATAGAGACTTGTTCCTGAACGTTAACACGCTTTATTTGTCTCTATGTAAATATGTAAACAAACTTCTCTTTCAGTATTCAAACGACAGTGTATATTTATTTATTCCGTTCACGGAATACTTTATCTTTGATTGTCCACATAATAGGCCACCTTAGGGCATATCATATACTTTTTTTTATTTTAGTAACTGCTTTTATCTTTACTATGGATCCTGGACTATTTTGTTTGAAGCACTACCATTTCGCCGTCCACTCAGCTGTGTCCGTTATGGTACTTAAGGCATTACGTTTTTTAAACCTATTAAAACAATATCTGTTAGAGTTTTGCATTCCCACCTCCATTGGCAAAAAAACAGCTTTCCATCCGTTTGTCATACAAGCCTCTATTGATTCATCATATTTAAGACTTTTTTTCTCGTGGGATTCTTCCCATGAGATCGTTAATTCACATGAAATTATTTTTTTAATTGTCCGAGTAACACTATATCTGGGTGTAATTGTGACTGGGCCATACTTTCCGGAAATGTTAATCTGCTGCCTAAATAAACCTTTAAGACTCAACCTGTATTTCCCGAAATACGTTAAATTTTGAGGTGTGCCCCTTCGAGGGGGTTGTACCTTAGTTAGTAAATTCTATGGTTTTACATTGTGAGGTTTATTTGTTTCGATCGCTATGCTAAGTATCTCTACAACTTATCTTAGTATTTCATGGTGATTCTATCTGTACTTAGTATTTCATGGTGATTCTATCTGTACTTAGTATTTCATGGTGATTCTATCTGTACTTAGTATTTCATGGTGATTCTATCTGTACTTAGTATTTCATGGTGATTCTATCTGTACTTAGTATTTCATGGTGATTCTATCTGTACTTAATATTTCATGGTGATTCTATCTGTACTTAGTATTTCATGGTGATTCTATCTGTACTTAGTATTTCATGGTGATTCTATCTGTACTTAGTATTTCATGGTGATTCTATCTGTACTTAGTATTTTATGGTGATTCTATCTGTACTTAGTATTTTATGGTGATTCTATCTGTACTTAGTATTTCATGGTGATTCTATCTGTACTTAGTATTTTATGGTGATTCTATCTGTACTTAGTATTTCATGGTGATTCTATCTGTACTTAGTATTTCATGGTGATTCTATCTGTACTTAATATTTCATGGTGATTCTATCTGTACTTAGTATTTCATGGTGATTCTATCTGTACTTAGTATTTCATGGTGATTCTATCTGTACTTAGTATTTCATGGTGATTCTATCTGTACTTAGTATTTCATGGTGATTCTATCTGTACTTAGTATTTTATGGTGATTCTATCTGTACTTAGTATTTTATGGTGATTCTATCTGTACTTAGTATTTCATGGTGATTCTATCTGTACTTAGTATTTCATGGTGATTCTATCTGTACTTAGTATTTCATGGTGATTCTATCTGTACTTAGTATTTCATGGTGATTCTATCTGTACTTAGTATTTCATGGTGATTCTATCTGTACTTAGTATTTCATGGTGATTCTATCTGTACTTAGTATTTCATGGTGATTCTATCTGTACTTAGTATTTCATGGTGATTCAATCTGTACTTAGTATTTCATGGTGATTCTATCTGTACTTAATATTTCATGGTGATTCTATCTGTACTTAGTATTTCATGGTGATTCTATCTGTACTTAGTATTTCATGGTGATTCTATCTGTACTGATCATCTGCTAAAACTGATTGGCAACAACTAAGGATGTGTTTAACAACCTGGTTTTCCCACATAATTTGCATAAAGGCGAATTTGCTTTATTCCATTGCTTGGGATTAGCCGGGCTCGGGGGGGGGGTGATACACTGCATTAAATTATGAAGCCAAATTATTATTTCTGTGAATGATGGACTTCCATTTTATCCGTGTTGACATATTCCTACCATCCTTGCAATTCTTATCTCTTCTTTGCAACTTCAGACGTCTTGCTTTGTCTAAACTAATTTCTGGGAAAACCCCCAACTCTGCGCGACTTTTCGCTATCGTGCTTAAGATAGCTTTTGTTTTACATCTTTCTTCTGCTATTGTTAATTAATTCTGGACGTTTCACTTTTTTCCGATTTAAGCTTCGATGGTGGCTCTTGCCACCTTAGGGTCTTTCGAGAAGATATATTGTATGGATGATCTCAGTTACTTTATAATCTCCGACAAGTCTTGTAAATGTTAATTTTAGTGCATTGGAGTTTCCATAAAGAGCTATACAAGGTGCTAATCTCTGTAAACTCAACTACCTGCGTAACCTTGCTGTTATATTTCTCCCCATTTGTTCAACTCTCGAAACTGTAAAATAATATATATAGTCCATTTATTCAACTCTAGAAACTGTAAAATTATATATAGTCGATTTGTTCAACTCTAGAAATTGTAAAATTATATATAGTCCATTTTTCAACTCTAGAAATTGTAAAATTATATATACACCCCGTTATTATCCCCCGTTCTAGATCGCGTCATGCGAAAACTGAGGATTCTGCTATAGTTCTTATTTTAAATTTATTATGAAAATCTGAAATGAGTTCAGTAGTTTTAGTAGGGATATGGTTGCGTGTAAGTTCCGCGTTGACTAATTTATGTGCGATCGAACCATACGCGTTTTTAAGATTTAACCATATGGCAGCTATGTTGCCTTTTCTTTGTCTTTTAATAGCTGTAGTATCGACGCCCCTTGTGTTCAATGCAACCTGGTATTCCTTGCACCTCGCCTTTCTGTACTTTCTATACTTTCTGTTTTTGAAGCGTTAAAGCTCATTCTCATCAATTCTTTGTAGAAATGAACGTACACCAACAATCGACGTAGTGTTATTATGATGTCCAGTAACGGATCCACTGCATTCAGTCTCTGCCGCTTTTATCAATGTTTATTGCTCAAGCAAAAATCATTAGTTTCCTCCCTTCCTGATAGTGCAATGCTGAAACTGGGGATTCTGATATAGTTCTCATTTGAAATTTATTATAATAATCTGAAATGAGTTGGTAATTTTAGTAGCATTTTATGGTGTTACAAGATGAGATCTTGCCCTGATGCGAGAAACGGAAGTTGTCATTTCGAGTGCGGAGAAAAATATATTTTTGATCATCTGCGATGAGACTTCCGGAAAAAAGGAAAAAAAAAGAAGAAAAGGTGCAGCACCATGACCGAAAATCGCAGCCGCTACGAGATAATCTATTCACAAGTGAACGGTATTTATTTGTGTGCTTTTGTGGTTATTCCATATTATATCACGCGTCATCTCAACAACATTACGATCAGACAAGACCCCGCATCATCAAAACAACCACGTCTAAACCCTGCTTTCGCCTCTAGACGACCCATAAAACCGGACAAGACTTTATTGTGACTATTACGGATGCTGGGAAATGATTCAAACAATAACTCATCTGATTTGTGATAAATAAATATATGTTCAACTTACTCAGTTATCGTATTCTTGTTTTTGCAACCATACGCGTTTTCTCGCCCATAATATATAGAATATAACAATGGTAGCGTTTAAATGCATCTTTGACTAATTTACGTGGATCGAAGCAAACGCGTTTTTAAAATTAAACTGCATGACTATGTTGCCTTTGTATTTTGAGTCTTTTAATAGATGTGATATCGCACGTGTGTGTTCAATTCAACCTGGTATTACTTGAACAACTCCTTTCTGTACAGACGTATTGATATAGTTATTGCTTGTTAGTAATTTTGATAAACGTTCAACAGGTAGAAGTATGTGTAAATGTTTACAATGTTCAATTAAGTGCCTTAGTCAAAGCCAATTCACGTACGTTCGAGAACTTGTTTCTGAAATACACGTAACATTACAACGATTTCCAACTATATTCCAGAGATTGGAAAGACACAAAACCTTGATGAGTAACCCAGGAATTGAACGACAACCGAAAGAAACGCTATCATGACGTAGCTTCCTTAACCAAAAGGAAAGCTACGTTGGCCCCACTCATATTTTCAGAGTACATATGACTGGCATGTTGTGGATTCGTGAAATAGCTTAGAAAGGCCTGTTAGTCCTCGCAATTTAAACTCCCTAATCAAGCTTAGCTATTCCCATTTTCTTTATATAATTTTACATCATAAACACCTCCATAAAAACAAATAGAAAACTAAATTTTTCGAAATTGTAAGCATGTTATTTTTTTTTTTAATTAAATTTCGGCATTTCACAGTTAAAATAATTAAAATTTTGACTTGATGTAGATTTTAAAAACATTTCTAATAGAAACATTTTTTTCTTGTCGGGAGAGTGTTGGACTTTTATTTTTTATCAATAAGTCGCCTTCAACAGTGCAAAGTGGGTGGTAGGTCAGCATTCTTTACTTTTTTTGTGATCCGTTCTCTCTCGTTCTTGGTCAGTAGTTGTAGTTGATGCCTTGACTTTCATGCGACCCTTCTCATTTCTCCTCTACCCCCGTTCGCCTAGAAGACGTGAGAACGGAATGGCCTTTCTCTGGGCGACTGTGCGCGCGCGCGTGTGTGTGCGTGCGTGTGTGTGAGTGACACTCTTTCGCTCTCTCTCTCTCCCTCCTTTTTTGTCATTCAAGTTCTCACGGACATTTCTCTCACGCCCTCTCTCTCTCTCCCCTCCCTCCCTTTTGCTCGCGAAATAGTTGCTGTGTGCTGATCTCCGAAAATTGGAAGAAGCTTGTTAATGATGAGCTGTTTGGGAAGCAGTCCAAGCAATTCCCTTCTTTACGCGTCCTTCGAATCAGTTCAAAATAGGATTTCTTGAGAGCAAGACTCTTTTTTTCCGGGACTCCGTCGTATCTGTGACCATACGGCGTAAACTTATTCAACCACTTTATTAAGGGTAGAGAGGCCTTATTGAAACGGTTTGAAATTGAGATGTTCTGAAATACACCATTCATTGAAAAGGATAAACGTTAACATTGCCTGTCAGCATTTTAATTCTTTCTCTTCCAAGCCTTGACAGAGAGACTCGTCAACATTAATTTAATTCTTCATCCCCTTTTAGAAGTTTATTAAAGAAGAAGAAGGAGAAGAAGAAGTTTGCAACCTTTTCAGAGAAAATTAATTTTAATTCGGACTCTAATCTCCGGGCGAGAGAGAGCCCAACTCTTGAACCTTTTGAAGGTTTCGTTTGGTTTGAAGTAAGGTCGATAAAAGGACAGAGAAAAGAAAAAAATTAAAAAAAAACATTGAGAACTCTTCTTTGCATTTTTTTTCTTTTCAGAATCCCCTTTTTTTAAGTAAGCCTTCCTTATTTATTTTAAAGGAGATGAGAATGCCCTTCTTTGGAAGTCTCATTTCGCCAACTTGAAAGGTTTTTGTGGTATGCTGAAAACGAATATCGCATTTAACTTTTATTCAAATAAGTCGTTTTTAGGATATTATGCAATAAAAAAAATTATGTTTAAAAGCGGTGACCTAAATCATTTGTTTTAAACAGTTAATTATCTATTTAAATAATTTCATTTTTAATCGTGTTTTAAATTTGTTTGTTTTTTATATATTGATTTTTTCGTATTAATAATGAACAAAGTTAATGTAAACTTTATAGGAAAACAATTTGGCACGCTTCAAAAATGAACGGACATTTTTACACGAGGAACGAAATAATGATTACTCCGTGTTACGATGACCTTAATTCATTGTTCTTTAGCTGTTCATTTTCTCTTTCAATAATTTCATGTTTAAATCGTGCTTTTAATGGTGTAATATTGATTCTTTCATATTTTCTATTTCTTTATGAATGGGGCAGTGGATGAAAGCACAAATAAAGGGTCAGAACGTGGTAAAAGGCAATCGGATGACGGAGATGATGATTGCTTCATGCTTCATATGAAGTGCAGAGCGAGGTATACAGGAATAATGGTCACAGATTAACTTCAATATGAAGGTGAAATAAAAGAAAGACGAAACCCGACACAACGCCCAATAATAATAAGCACAAGACAAACCAAGCCTGAAAAGAGTGCGGACAACACGGTCGGGAAGAATAGTAATAATAGATACTGTGAGATTTTATGATTTCACAAAAAAAGTGAAAAGGGCAGAATAATCCTTGTTATGCAGGAGGGTAGTCAGACGAATGAATACGTAGGTCACTTTTCTTTTAATATATATCATGTTTTAGTTTAATTCTTATCAATTTTTTTTCCTTGTCTTTGAGAAGAGGGATAATGTTGCCTGAGGAACTATTCAGGGTGTTCACCGTTTGGAGTTAAGCCCCTTGGGACGACTTATGTTTACAGAGTAGAATAAAGACGCACACATATCGGTCGTTGTGTTGTGTTTAATCCGTTGGCATCCTAAGAAATGACACACAAGCTTCATGTATTTTGTATATTTTAATGAAATACAAAGAATAGGTTTACTAAAGAAATTAAATAGAAAAGAGAAATTTAATAAAGCATGGAGTATTGACAAGTTTTAATCTAAACTTGTTAGTAAAACATTTCGAACATTTAACTAATTAACAGATATTTTTACACGAGGAACGAAATAATGATGACACCGTGTTATTACGATGAACTTTAAATTCAGTTGATTTTCTCTTTAAATAATTTCACGTTTAAATCGTGTTTTTCATCTTTTAATTTTTATTCTTTTATATTTTCATATATTTCATTTCCTAATGAATTGGACACACGAAACAAAAGTTGTATGAATTTACTAAAGAAATCCTAACAAGGAAAAAAAAATTCTGTTTTGAACACAAAGAACAAAACAAAAAACAAATTCATCCCGCCTTTTATTTTTCGTATTGAATTCATGGAATAAAAGGTGAGTATTTAGGATTTAGTACATTTTTAAATTAATCTGAAACATTAAAATAAGTTTACTTTTTTATTGTAATCCTATGAAAATATTGATTCTGTCTTGCTTCATAAAAAACACGAATAAAATATATGAATTTCCGATTTTAAAAATCCCCTAAAATAAAATATATATTCTGCAATCTGAGATTTATATTGTCGTCAAAAATGTGTTTATTTTAGTAAAACTTATGTGATTTTCTGTTAAAATAATAATGTTTACCATCAACACAATAATTTTTTAATTGTCGTTAAAGAATTCCGTTTGAGTTTTTATGCTTTATCCAATATTTTATATTTAAAAATAAAAATCACGATACATGTGAATCCGTATTGAAACCATCACGCTATTATTTAAAAATCCTTTCTTAACATGGGGAGGGTGTGTTTTTTAACTTTAAAATATTAAAATAGAAATCACGATACGTGTGAATCTATGTTCCGTATTGAAACCATCATGCTATTATTTAAAAAAAATCCTTTCTTAACATCGGAAGGGGATGGTTTTAACTTAAACACACTATTTAAAATATCGCGCGGTAACAGATGCACAGGCAACAATACATCACTTTCTTTTATAAAGTTGACATGAAATGAATACTCATTTATTGGCCATCACAAATTAACAGAAATTTAATGTAGAAAAACATTGTTGTAAAATATTTGCAACCGTAGTTTACTCCCACTAAGAATTTAAAATCTTTTTTATTACGTTTCAAATGTCTCAAATATTTTCTGCAAAAGGGAAATAAAACCGTAATAAATATTTAAGATTTTAGAGTAGGGTATCACTTTCCATTATAAATTTAATGTAAACTGAACACCGATTTAATTGCCAGACAATTACCAACAAAACGTAATCATTCCCAGTTTCTAAATTTGTCGTACGATGAGGAGGGGGCCTCCGATTGATTTTTGCTTTCTGACGTCTTTCTTTTTTTGTGGAGAAAATAGTTTACATTTTTAAAACTATTCTTTACTTTCACAATTAAATATACAAAGGAGCGTCAGCGTCACTGTTAAATTTTATTGGGTGGAATTATACTAGTATTGTGGTTTATTTTCAGTTTTTGAGAGATTAATGGGATTCCCGAGGTAACTGTTGCATGTCAGCTATTTTTCTTCTTGTTCGCACGAAGATCCGGCACTAGTTTTTATTATTTATTTAAAAAAAAAAAAACATAAACAAAATCTTATCCTGGTTGCTGGAAGAATCAATCACTTATCTGCCTTTAACAACATTTTAATGTATTTGTTCTTTGATCACGTTTATTTTGATAATTTAATTGTTAGGTAAAAATGCTAATTAACAAAGACACTTGGTCCATACTAAGAATGGTTCTCTAAATAATAACCTTATTATTAATTAAAAGAGGTTGTGTTCATTTGAAACAGAACAAAAAATAAAATGGGTGAGTAAAAACTGCCCCCATCCAAATCTATAATTAAAATTTAAGAATAATCGAACAACCCCCTCCATCTTGGATCATTTTGGTAAATTCAATTGTAATTTTCATTTTATATATATATATATATATATATATATATATATATATATATATATATATATATATATATATATATATATATGTGTGTAAAATGAAAATTACAATTGAATATATATATATATATATATATATGTAAAATGAAAATTACAATTGAATATATATATATATATATATATATATATATATATATGTAAAATGAAAATTACAATTGAATATATATATATATATATATATATATATATATATATATATAAAATGAAAATTACAATTGAATATATATATATATATATATATATAAAATGAAAATTACAATTGAATATATATATATATATATATATAAAATGAAAATTACAATTGAATATATATATATATATATAAAAATGAAAATTACAATTATATATATATATATATATATATATATATATATATATATATATATATATATATATATTCAAAATATGAGATTAGAAAGACAACCGCATGCGTATCTGTATTTTTTAAATAAACAAAATATTTATTTAAAGTTTCAAATATTCGGCTTATAAAGCCTTCATCAGGAACATATATCTAAAGTAATGGCAGAAACACTAGAGGATGACCTCCAATCAGTAGTTCAGTCAGGGTTCAAAAGAGAGTCGCAAATCTGATAGGCCCTAAACTGGCATCTAAGCTTCAGCCTCTGTCCCATCGACGAAACGTTGCATCTCTCTGCCTGTTCTACAAGTATTTTAATAGTGAATGCTCTGATAAACTGCAAGCACTTGAACACCCTCGACAGACCCGACAAGCTGCAAAATCCCACCCCCACACTGTAGAAATCCCTAGATGTAAAAGATCTTTCTACTCCGGTAGTTTCTTCCCCAGAACCGCTAGACTCTGGAATTCCATTCCAGGTCACTGCTTCCCCAACTGTACTGACATGCAGAAGTTCAAGTGCAACGTGTCGTTTGGCAGAGTTTGTTGGTCGAAGTAGAGAGTGTGTATTGTCAGTCCAGTGGGTAGCACCGGAATTCGAAATATGAGATCAAAAAGACAACCGCGTGCGTATCAGTATTTTTTTAAATAAACAAAATATTTATTTAATGTTTCAAATTTTCGGCTTATAAAGCCTTCATCAGGAATTTTCTTTTTAAACAATACAATAGATTTTTTTTTCCTCACGTGCCATGGTGTCGTTTGGCAGAGTTTGTTGGTCAAAGTAGAGAGTGTGTATTGTCAGATACGCACGCTGTCGTCTTTCTAATCTCATATTTCGAATTCCGTTTCCCCGTGCTTCTAAAAAGTGGATTACTACTAAACTACCCATTCGCGCTTAGACAGCGCTACCCACTGGACTGACAGTACACACTCTCTACTTCGACCAACAAACTCTGTGGAACGACACCATGGCATGTAAGAAAAAAATATATATATATATATTGTATTGTTTAAAAAGAAAATTCCTGATGAAGGCTTTATAAGCCGAAAATTTGAAACTTTAAATAAATATTTTGTTTATTTAAAAAAATACAGATACGCACGCGGTTGTCTTTCTAATCTGATATTTCGAATTCCGTTTCCCAGTGCTTCTAAAAAGTGGATTACTACTAAACTACCCATTCACGCTTAGACAGCACTACCCACTGGACTGACAGTACACACTCTCTACTCACAGCCCGTGACACCCCTAGTCTCCCAGACCTCTTCCAGCCACCAAGCACCTACTCCCCATGAGGGCAGCTCTCCAACGCCCGAAGGGAAAGATGATGCAGACGGAGTTGCCCATAGAACCCAAGCGCTTTTCAGGGACACTTTGGAATCGCTAAAGGCTCTCAGGGTGGAATATAAGGCACCACCGCCCAAAGCTCCCCAAAACACTCCGACACTACCGAAAGCCCCGAAAACCAACGCAACGACAATAAAGACCGATGGGCGAAATCCCATGACTCAATCTCCGGGCAAAAGGAAGGAAACGGACCAGAAGGTGGGCCAAAACCAGTCTACGACACCACAGGATGACTGGCCAGAGTTAGCCCCAAACAAAAGGGCCAAGCAGCAGCAACAACAGAGCCACCAGCAGAAGGAAAAGGCAGCGGCAGCCGATCCCCTCCCAGTCCGTCAAACACCAAACAGGACGAGACTACGGCATGGGGCCCTCCGGAGCTGGAGCAGATGACACCCGATGATTATAGGGAACTCTTCAACTCCACTTACAAGGATGTCACGAAGGGAACAACCATCATACCCCTTCCGGGACAGATTGAAAAATTGGAGAAGAGAGTTCTCTCCCTGATCACCTCTGACCTCAAGACCAGGAGTTTAACGGGTGTCAACAAAGACACCATGGTGGAAATCCTCATTGACTTGAACATTCCGGCAAGTTATATATGCAGAAGGAGTTTCGGCATGTGGGAAATTCTGCTCCCCAGAGAGGAGGATGCAAAAAGACTGGCCAGGACTGAACACAGAAGCAGGAACATTCGGCTCCAGTCAGTATACCTCGGTGGGAGGAACACCACTGTCTCAGTACTGAATGTCCCGTGCTACATGACCGGAAAACAAGTCGGGGCCATACCGAGTCAGTACGGTGAGGTGGAGGCAGTCACCCCAGCCCGCGGTTGACGCAACGTTTTGACTGGGGACTACAAAGTTCGGATGGTCCTGGGCAAGGACAGTTTTGACAACATTCCAGCCATGCTCAAGTTTGGAGAGCAGACCATGACACTGATCGTGGAGGGGAGAAAACCTCACTGCTGGCACTGCCAGTTGAGGGGACACATGGCCAATGACTGTCCTAAAAGGCAAACAGCGAACCCCCCGGGAAAAGTTCCCACCAAATTACCTGCTAAAACCCCAGCAGAGGTACAAGCCACAGCCCCAGCCGCAGCCGCAGGCAATTCCAACCCGGCAGCAGAAGCAGGTTGGGCAACGGTCACAAGGAAGGGCAGACCCAACAAAAATCTGCCCAAACCAATAACGACCAAAAACCAACCAAAAATCACCCCGATGGACACTCAAGCGCCCTCTTCCTCAAACAAGAGGAAGCTCCAATCTGCATGGAACGGACAAAGAGACTCCCCTCTCTTCCAGAAGGAAGGATATGTGAGACGGGCCCTCTGCAGCCAACACCAGAACTGAAAGGCCAGCTGAAGGTCTGTTATACACAGCTAAAAAAACTTTCTTTACGTCGGTGGCGATACTGTCACCGACCAAACCAAGTTCAAGGACGCTCCCTTGTTGACCAAATTTATTAGGGTCAACAAGGATTCCAGGACTGAGGCCCTCTGGGCATGGATAGATGCCACGAAGGATGCAATCCCAAGCCAGCAGCTGGTGGACACGGAGCATCCTTCGCTAAACAATTTAGTTTTTAAATGCGAGGGCAGAGTTCCTGTATATATTCACCCCTCCTTCTACAGGGCTTTAAAACTAATTTTTCCCCTGGACGTGGGAGGTGTGGCCAAGAATGAAGTGCCCTCTGCAGACTTACTGACCGGAAGCCTTGGATAGGCCTGCCACGTCCATACCCCCCAGGATTTCAGGCCCGTGTGTGTGACACTGAATTAAGTAGGTGAACATGACTTTAAACTTGGCTACTTATAAGGTGAGGGGCCTCAGATGTCGAAGCAAGGCCGCGCGTGTGCTTAGAGATCTGGTGCCCCTAAAGGTAGATATTGCCGCTATACAGGAGACCCACGTTCCACAAGAGTGTGTCGAGGTGCTCCTGTAAGCTGAATCGTCGTTTTGCAGGGCGAGGTAGTACAGACAGACGGTAAAGGATGAGCGGAAAGACATATGTAGCACACGCCTCCGCCCGACCCTTCAAGGACAATTTCCTTCGAACCCAACTCTTAACAGAGGATTTGACCTTGGCCTCTACTTCCGACCAGTTTTTCTTCAGCTGGAGACCCGGTCCGAACCACAAACCAAGGATCCGGACCGGGCCGTGGGTCCAACTGAAGATGCCCGGAAGCGAATTTACTCCAGTCCAGGCACCCAACCGCAGACCCACCGACTTACTGCGATTGAAGACGGTCCCCGTAACTTCTTCATATCGAGCGAGCACCTCGGTGACCACTTGAATGTCCGTGGGGCAAGACACGAACACGGTGACGTCATCGGCCAACGCGGAAACTCTGGCTCGTGTGCCTCCAAAGAGAACTATCCCGCACAGGACTGGTGTAGTCGTCTCGTCCCTTAACTTGCGAAGGAGGGGTTCCAACGCCAGGACATACAAGAGAGGCGACAGCGGACATCCCTGTCGTACCGACCGGAATACGGCAAAAGACTCTGACAGCTTACCGTTGATCTGCACCGCTACCGTCGGCCTGTCATACCGTACAGAGATCCACTTGCGGAAGTCTGGATTAAATCCGGCGGCATCCAGCACAGATCCCAGGAACCTATGGTTCACCCTATCGAAAGCCTTGGACTGATCCAAACTGATCAGCACGGCATCGGCGTCATCTTCTGTCCCCTCTATGATCGTGCGTATCAGATGAAGATTGTCCTGAATTGATCTCCCCTTCACACATAGCTCTGGTCTGCTTCGATCAAGTCAGTGATGAGAGCCTGCATCCGATTCGCAAGAACCTTGGCCAAAATCTTTAACTCTGTGTTTAGCAGAGTCAAGGGCCTGAAATCGTTTAAATCTTCCTCCTCACCATGCCGTTGACCTTTCCTCAGCAATGTGATCACTCCCTTGGTCACCTGGGATAGAGCCCTGAACAAACCAATGGTTGAACATATCCTTCAGAATAGGGACCAACATAGGCGACAGCCTCAAGTAGAATTCGTAGGGTAGACCATCAAGCCCCGGGGACTTGTTGCAGCCGACCTGCTTCAACGCAGTAATGATCTCATGTTCCACGAAAAGACCATCACAGCTAGCCGCTATGAGGCGGGGCGAGTCGGCCAAATAGCTGCCAAACTCTTCGACCCTGAGTCTGGGTAGTTGGGTGAAGCGCTCTGATAGATACTTTCGAAACCCCTCGCAAATCTCCCGCGTCGACACGAGGGCATGCCCTTCCAGGTCGTTTATATTTCGAATGTACCCGTCCGAGCCGTGCTTTAGAGCAGCCTTATGCTCAACAGCGTCTACATTAATAGCCTCGTTCGAGACTTTCATTAGCCTAGCCCTAACTATCTGGCCCTCGTACCGCTCGTTAGCCAAGCGGCTGAGGTCTTGTTTAGCTAGTGCTATCTCTAGGGGGTCCCCACCCTCCAATGCCTGGGTCAGCCTATTCTCTGTACGCTTCTTGGCCTTAGCCTTATCTAGTGCAAGGCGTTGGCTGTACTTGACCGAGAAACGTCTAATCTTAGCCTTGAGGCTAACCCACCACTTACTCCCGGTAACTAATGCCCGTTGGATTATCTCTGTAACCTTCAACCGGTAGTCCTCCAGCTCCAACAAGGTGCTGTTGAACTTCCAGTATCCAGCGAGTCTAGGCTTAGGGTTCAAGTTCAGATGGGTCATAACTAGTTTATGGTCCGAGTGTCCTAAAAAGTGGAATGTGGGACAAGATAGGAAATCTACATCGCCTCTTCTAACTAACATCCGATCCAAGGAAGTACTTGGATAGGAAGGCGTATTAGGATGTCACGTCCACATCTCCCACCCCGGGTGATCCAGGCGAAATCTGTTGACCAGGTCGCACGAAGCCATTAGGTCAGACAGACTGCTGTCACACCACGCCGACCCGCTAGTCCTCCCGACCTTATCTGTCCTGGGATCAAGGATGGCATTCCAATCACCCATTAAGACTACCCTCTTCGGATCATCTACAAAGCCCTCCACCCGTCGAAAAAGGAAGCCCTCTCCACAGTGGGGTTTTCATTAGATAGCTTTAGATTCCACAGAGTGAATGAGGTATTGTGGTAAATGTTGCCAGTCAAGAGTAAAGTCGCCACAGACTCCATTTTTACTTTAGTTACAAAGACCCTGCAACACTCCCCTCCCCCGATCTTATAGGGTCTTGTGCCTAAATTTGTTTTGTCTTTTGGAGATTTTACTTTTTTAAATGTTTTAATTTTATATTGGAATTTTTTAAATTGTAATTTTTTCTTTAAACGAAATAAATTAAATATGAAGATCAAAGTGTAGTATCTGTTCTTACTACATGCTGTACTTATGTTTCTAACTTTTCCTTGGCCACATGGCTAAGATCAAAGTGTAGTATCTGTTCTTAATAGATGCTGTACTTACGTTTGTAACTTTACCTTGGCCACATGGCTAAGATTAAAGTGTAGTATATGTTCTTAACAGATGCTGAACTTACATTTGTAACTTTTCCTTTGCAATGGAAGGAGAAACCCTTCCATGCTAAGGCATTTTTAGTCGCATGCAAGTCACTCCATCGGTCGGTCTATAACACATTTACATTTAATTTTTTTTAAGCAAGGGGTATGGAGTAAAATTTTTGTCCCCCGATTTATCAAAGAGGGACCAATGTTTTCAATGGGTCCGTAGTCTGGATGATTGACGGATAACCGTCCATTAGTTTTTCCTGAAATTTTTATTTACTGAAGTCATTTCAGCCCTTTTTTCGGTCATTTTAGTTTATCTTTAAGAATTTCATGTCAATCCTACATTCACACATTCATTCATTACATGAGAGCATATGACTAATGGCTATTGGCCTTGTTAAACTTAGCTCAACATATGACCTTAAACGACTTTATTTTATTATACTTACTGACCGATAGCAAATGCTGACCGATAGCAAAGTTTTGAGTCGAAGGCGAAGGGGGACTGCAAATCCATTTTAATTTTAAATGGATTGTTTTGCTTTATACAACTCTCTAAATGCATGAAAGCACACCCCACATAATCAGCATCTCATTGGAATTTAAACCTATAAACAACATTACCGTAGTTGATATAAAGCACACTCTCTTTGCTCAAACTTAAGGGATGCAATTCTCTATCTATATAAGAGATAGGTACGTCCAAGGATGGAATACTGTTGCCACATATGGGCAGGAGCTGCTAGAAAGGACTTATCCTGCCTTATTAGAGTTCAAAATAGACTTCGTAGCCTTGTAGGAGATGTCCTTTTCTCTTCCCTGCAACCTCTATCTCACAAAAGAGATGTTGCGAGTTTGTCTCTGATGTATCGTTATTTTCATGGAAAGTGTTCGACTTCAGTCTATGGTCCCCCCTCGCTAAACTTTCACAAGACACACTCGTCTAGCTGAAAACACTATCAATAATTCCCCCCCATTCTTTATCTGTGCCTAAACCTAAACGTAGATTCCATGAACAAAGCCTCTTTCTTAGAACTGCACGCCTGTGAAATTGTCTTCTGTTTTCCTGCTTTCCGGCTGACTGCAATATGGTTGTCTTCAAGTCTAACGTAAATAAGTTCTTGATGAGCTATTCCATATAAGTTATCAAATTTACCGAATTTTCATTACTATCGATTACTATATTGTCCAATTTCTACTGTACACTCTTTAACCCTTATCCTTGAGTTGCCTCTTGGCCTTAATAATGTGGTGATGCCTGTGTAAAAAAAAAACAAAATGGAAACTAGTTATGATAATACTTACAATCTGTTTTTCAATTATACACTTTTCTCAAAAATGTAATTTGAAATAAAGTATACATTTTAAAAGCATATTTATTTTCATAATTTAAAACCTCCCTTTTTTAATGAGATCTTGATAACAATTTTAATGAATATTTTCCTGATCCTATCTATTTTAGAGTACAGTCTGTTAGGTGTATCACTCCTGAAAGCTCTACGTATCAAAGTATAATTGAACCAGTCTTTCGTTATTTGGGTAGAAAACGTTCATTAACAAAAGTCAATTTCATGTAAATGATAATGACAGTCAAAAGAATGAATCAAATCTCAGTTTGAAATTCTCATTCAAAGTAAAACGTATTAACGTGTCATAACGAATACCATGTAAACGGAGACAATTTATTTTTGAATAATTAAAACGTAAAAGAATTAATTAATTTAGAGTCTGAAAGTTTAGAAATATTTTACCATTTAAAATAAATCAAACTGAATGTAAATACAAAAAAAAATTAATTTAATTTATTTTTATTTGCAGATATTCATGGTTGAACAATTTTGCTGACGTTGAACTGGTCATTTCTTTTCTAAACATTTACTGGTGAAAAGATTATTTGAACTGATCATTATTATTCTAAACATTTACTGGTGTTGTATTTAAACTGATCATTATTTTTCTAAACATATACTGGCCACCATTTGAACTAATTATTTTTCTAAACATTTACTGGTAAACAGATGCATTTGAACTAATTATTTTTATAAATATTTACTGGTGAAAAGATGTATTTGAACTGATCATTATTATTCTAAACATTTACTTGTGAAAAGATTTATTTGAACTGATCATTATTTTTCTAAACATTTACTGATGAAAAGAGGTATTTGAACTAATCATTATTTTTCTAAACATTTACTGATGAAAAGACGTATTTGAACTGATCATTATTTTTATAAACGTTTACTGGTCAACAGATGGATTTGAACTGATCATTATGTTTATAAACATTTACTGGTGAAAAGATGCATTTGAACTGATCATTTTTATAAACATTTACTGGTTAACAGATGTATTTTAACTGATCATTATTTTTCTAAACATTAACTGATGAAAAGAGATATTTGAACTGATCATTATTTTTCTAAACATTAACTGACGAAAAGATGTATTTGAACTGATCATTATTTTTCTAAACATTTACTGGTGAAAAGACGTATTTGAACTGATCTTTATTTTTCTAAACATTTACTGATGAAAAGAGGTATTTGAACTGATCATTATTTTTATAAACATTTACTGGTGCTAAGATGCATTCTTGTGAAATATGTGAATATACTTGTTCTGATGAATCAGATTTCATAACGCATATGGAAACTCACAGTGCAGAAAATTCATATTCTTGTGAAATATGTGAATATACTTGTTCAAATAAAACAAATTTAGTAATACATATAATAACTCACGGTGCAGAAGGTGCAAATTCACGTGAAATATGTGAATATATTTCTTCTGATGAGTCAAATTCAATAACATATATGGAAACTCACAGTGCAGAAAATTCATATTCTCGTGAAATATGTGAATATATTTCTTCTGATGAGTCAAATTCAATAACACTTATGGAAACTCACGGTGCAGAAAATTTATATTCTCGTGAAATATGTGAATATATTTCTTCTGATGAGTCAAATTCAATAACATATATAGAAACTCACAGTGCAGAAAATGCATATTCTTGTGAAATATGTGAATATACTTGTTCTGATGAATCAGATTTACTAACACATATGGAAACTCACGGTGCAGAAAATTCATATTCTCGTGAAATATGTGAATATATTTCTTCTGATGAGTCAAATTCAATAACACTTATGGAAACTCACAGTGCAGAAAATTCATATTCTTGTGAAAAATGTGAATATACTTGTTCCGATGAAATAAATTTAATAACACATATGAAAACTCACACAGAGAAAAAGGCATATTTATGTGAAGTGTGTGATTATTCATGTTCTAGAAAATCATATTTAAAGTCACATATGAAAATTCACACTGGGGAGAAACCATATTCTTGTGAAGTGTGTGGATATTCTTTTTCTAGGAAACCAGATTTAGTGATGCATAATAAAATTCACACTGGCGAAAAACCATATACTTGTAATATGTGTGAATATTCTTGTTTACGGAAATCACAATTAGTGAAACATATTAGAACTCACACTGGGGAAAAGCCATATTCTTGTAGAATGTGTGCATATTCTTGTTCTGAAAAATCAAATTTAGTGACACATATGAGAACTCACACTGGGGAAAAGCCATATTCTTGTGATATTTGTGAATATTCTTGTTCTGTTAAATCAAATTTACTAACCCATATGAGAATTCACAGTGGTGAAAAACCATATGCTTGTAAAATATGTGAATATTCTGCTATTCAAAAAACAAATTTACTGAGACATATGAAAACTCACACTGAGAACTTGAATGCCCACTAGACACTATCTTCGAGTGTCTAAGGTCTCTCTGTACAGGGGTTTGTCAGAACAACCTGGTATGAGGATACCTTTCCATAGAAGTAAACCCTGACCAAATATTCAAAATCACATAGTATTCTCTGCCCAAATAAGATCTCCTCACTATGGCTAACCCACATTAGCTTTTACGAGGAATGGTGCACTTTCTCCAAGTGATGTTACCTCAAGTAACAGCACGAAGCTGGGTACTCCACCAGACTAGATAAATTCTTGTTCTGGAATCCAGTAAGACCAAGAGACCAAAATGAAAGATATACTACAATGTATAAAAATGGTTAATTGGGAGAGGAAAATTATGTTCTCAATTCCTTTACTGTTTGAGAGATAAAGAACTTTAATGGAATATTCGAATATTTATGTATCTTTATGAACATTAATGGAACATCAGCATTCATTTTGAAGGAGGAAATAATGTATGGAATAATGCAACTCATGAGACAGACAAACTATACTCCATTCCAACAGGCAAAACGTGCATTTAACTTGCAATAATAATAATAATGCTAAACATGGTTGTTATGAGTACATAAACACGAAAGGTATAACAGCACAAACCAGAAACAGGTACTACACTTTCATTTTAATTTACTGTCGAAAAAGCTAATAAAAAAAGTAGAAACAAATAGTTTTTACGAGTTTACAATTCTGCAGAGATTTAACACGTTTTATATGGAAAAATACTAATTAATGGAGGGGGCACTCTCATATAAAAATCACCGAGAAAGACTCGTTGACATTACTTATTTCAATGGAGAAGTAAATGCATGGGAGAATGCACTTCATGACAAGTAACGACTGCGTTTTCTCGCCAGAATAATGATAACCCGAATCATGGCACACACAAAACCTCAAAACAGGAACAGATACTACACGTTAGTTGTTGTTCTCTGGGTTCTGCTTATTCGCCTAACAGGGTTACGCTTGAAACCATAGGTCACGTAAGTTTACTCTAATCAAGTTAGATAATTTGCAACTTTCATAATGTATTTTTGTCACTTAACTGAATTCACCGCTTTCTCCAATTCTTTTTTTTTCTTTCTGAATTGTAATAGTAGGGTAAAGTGGGGAATGTACCCTTCCACCTCGTGCTGTGCTCAACACAAAATGCTGTTCTTGGTTCGACCTTTGTACACCAGATAGCCTAGTAGCGTGTGTGGAATCATTAAAATGGAGATTTGACTTGTCTGCCAGTGCGAACTTCTGCTCTGATGCTACCTTCTTTGGTGTTCGATATTTTAAAGCCCATCTATCATCTGCCTGGCAACCATATCGTTTAAATAATCCATAATTTATAAAATTTGTCTTGGCCACGCTCTCGATAAGACATTAGTTACTGATTCATGGAGTGGAATTTCTGTCGATGGACTACTTCCAATTTCCATACCTCTTTGTATCAAGCTCAGGTGTCCATAAATAACATTGGGATGACTGCAAACTATTTCCTTAATCGTACGCTCAACAAGTTGCTTCCATAAAAGCATCCTTTCTTGTTCCAGGTTATTTTGATGGTGAATATTTCCAATATGACCAATGTCATTTTCACAAATTGTTAAATTGTTTAAAGTTCGTAGTGTATTATAATGGTAGTGTGCATTAAGAAAAGTTATTCTTCCAGCTCCTAACAAAATGCAAATGTCTGCGATATATATATATATTTATATGTAATCAACTTTTTCTTCACCATATTCCCTCTACTTCACTTTTTTGTGTGATCAAGTAAGATCTTTGACTTACATGTTGTTTAATCAAATACTTTTGCATGCAAAATCCGATCCCGTATTTTGCTAATTCCTACCCTCTGATGAGAAGGAAAGTATTTCTTCGAAACTCCACGGATTAAGGACTATCCACTTATCTAGTGTTTCCTTTTCAGATTAAATATGTTTTTAACTCATTTCAAAGTATTTTTTACATGTTTTATTTACTGTTTGCTCATATATATATATATATATATATATATATATATATATATATATATATATATATATATATATATATATATTTATATATGAAATCTTTACAATGTAACTAACGTATTTATATATATATATATATTTCTTTTAAAAATATATATTTTAGGGAATAAAATACGTTAATTACATTGTAAAGGTTTCATTTATATATATATATATATATATATATATATATATATGAAATCTTTACAATGTTTTTAAGCTCAAACCGAAATGCAAATGTTTTCGATGTGTATATATATATATATATATATATATATATATATATATATATATATATATATATATCGCTGATACTTATACATCAGGGGAGTTCGCCACTAATTACTTCCTGTTAGGCTCATGTTGTCATTGACAGACACCTCATAACAATACAATTACTGTTCTCATCTTAACATGATAGGAAAACAATTTATTAAACGTCGATTGAAACTGTGTAGTGATGCCAGCGTCTTCAACCAAAAATTACTTAGGGAGTTTATGCAGAGATTGTGTCATATTGGAAATCAGTTCAACGTTAACAAACGTTATTCCTGGCTCTGGCTTTTTTACCTTGTTTTCATCATATAAAAATATTCAATATATACTTATTTTTTTGTTTATTTTGTATTTTCAACCTTGTTTTCATTACATAAGGATATTCAATATATATTTATTTTTGTTTATTTATTTTTTGTTTTCAACTTTGTTTTCCTCACATAAAGATATTCAATATATACTTTGGTTTTGGTTTATTTATTTTCAACCTTTGTTTTTATCACATAAAGATATAGAATATATACTTTGGTTTTGGTGTATTTACTTTCAACCTTTTATCACATAAATATATTCAATATATACTTAGTTTGTATTTATTTTTATTTTCAACCTTGTTTTCATTACATAAAGATATTCAATATATACTTAGTTTGTATTTATTTTTTCAACCTTGTGTGTTTGTGTGTGTGTGTGTGCATTTTTGTGTATGTCTACAAAAGGCTTTTTTCCGGCGAGTTCTTACAACTTTTTATATCACGTTGAAATCATAATATCTACGAGTTAATAACGGGGGCCGACTGTCTATTTAATTTGCCCAACTTTGAAAATCTAAATATTTGGACTGCCGCATGTGAATTCGGCTTTTTCGTATAATAAAAGCTAAACTAATTTTGAGCTGGCGTCATTGTTCCGGTCGCGATCGCCGGGAACGTCCAAAAGCAATCAGCTTTGATCAAAGTGGAGTTTCTCCTTATATCAGACAATTGCTATTCAATTTGGACAATCCCCTTTAAATGGGGAGCTAGTTTCCCCCATCATCTTGGGGAAGCCAAAACTGCTCAGCATTGAAACAAAGTAAACAAACACCAAAAAGCTGTCCTGCAGTCAATAAAAAACGGCCACGTCATCGTAATGCTCCCGCGATGACCTCATTAAGTGGCCACCTGTCAATCAAACCTCTTTGACTCACTTTTAACCCTTAACTTAACACGCTTATCCAATCCTTTCCCCTCGTGGCCGATATAATTACGTGGCTGGCTTTTTCCCCTTTCGTTTCAATTTCGCGTCAAGGCTTCGGGGTTCAACCCTACCTTCCTACTAAAACTTTTTCTCTTTTGCAACGTTTTTTTTAAACACACACACCTCCAAACACCTGGGCAACGCTGGGTAACCCCCTCTAGTAATGTATAAATTTGAAAATGCATAAATTTAGATTTGCTTTATTATGAAAATCGATTATAAGCGTTGTAAAATATACCAAGTAAAATATTCTTACTGGAACATTAGAAGAAAACTTAAATGAATTCGATATAACACAGCTTACTTTGGAATGCCCATAGCCCAGGTCGGAATGCTTATCACGCTGTGATAATGGTAGAAATCACTTTAAACTCTCAACACAAAACTGAAGAGACATTACTCAAAACGGCAAAGTAGAAAGTTGATTGGAAAGCCATCGGGTAAAAATCTGTTCTCTTCTTGCAGATCAATGTTCCCACACGGAAGTTCTATAGCAAACTCTACATCTCCAATGAAATACTTTAGCTTGGGCAGCTGCCATTGCTTAGGCAGCATGCATGCCACAGATTTAAAGCGGCAATTGAAGCACACAGAAGTTCTATAGCAAACCCCTCTCTTTACTTCTACTTGCGTAGCTGCCATTACTTAAGCGCCATGCATGCCACAGATTTATCTGACACAAGTCCAGGGCACACAGACAAAAGTTTATAGAAATATTTGCAAAAAAGAAATAGCGACAGAGAAATCATCAGAAAAGGCATTGAAGGATAGAAATAAGGAAGTCGAGATTTCTGAAAAAAATATTAAGCAACATCCAACAATCAAAAGCATTTGCACCTGATCTCATTTCGGCTTTACTTCTCAAGAAATGATCCGCTGAGATTGCTTTAGTTCTCTTCAAACTCTTTAACAAATGCCTTAACAAATTTTGCTTTTTCTGACTGCTGGAAACCTGCTTCTGTGGTACCAGTTTACAAGAAGTCTGACGAAAGAACTGGCCCAATAAATTCTTGCCGCATTCATCCCCTCCCTCTTTTCGCCAAAATATGAGTCCACAATTGATCAAGCCCTTGTCCACCACTTTAGAGTGAGACGAACAATATGGATTTAGGCAAGCCTATTTTACTGCTGATATCTTAACTGTAATCTCTGAACGTATTTGCCATGCACTAGATAAGGCAGGGAAGGTAGGGTAGTAGCTCTAGATATATCTAAGTCTTTTGACAAAGTATGGCACAAGGCTCTCCTCAGGAAAACCTGATCATATGGACTCATTGGACGAATACTTAACATAATTAAATCCTTTTTACATAAGAGAGGAATCGAGGTCGTCCGAACAATATGATGCAAATGGGGCTGTACCTCAAGGGTCGATCTTTATTATTCGTGATAATCATAAAGGACATCCATGATGAAATTGTTTTTGGAATGCGTATATAACACCACGCTCTATAATGGCACGTAGGGAAAATGTACGAACACATATCTACGTCAATGTCGAAAATCCTAGAGGAAGACCTCCAGACTGTAGTGGGGACAAAAATGGATTGTAACATTCAATGCTTCCAAGACTAAGCTTCTTTTCTTTTATGATTACAAGAAGCCTTTTCACCCATTAATAGTTATGACTGATGAGTAATTTTGCCTGAAAGTAATTTGTTCGAACTCTTCGGCTTAACGTTCAAAGAGAACCTGAGCTCGAACAGATACATCAAGGGTATTGCCGCAGCTGCTCCAAGGAAGCTAGGCTCTCTTTACCATGCTATAAAGATACTTAAACCTAAATGTATCCTGTAAATCTACACGGTCACAATTCGTCCATGTATGGAGTATTTGGGGTGGTGCATCTACTACTAGTTTCTTACTCCTAGAAGGGTTCAAAGGAGAGCCGCCAACCTAATAGGTTCCTACGTTTCAGCTAGATTCAGCCTCTATCCCACCGAGGAAATGCTGCATTCCTCTGTCCGTGTAAGAAGTATTTTAATGGTATATGCTTTGACGAACGGCAAGCCATTGTACCCTCGACGTAAATACCCCCAGCAAACAGCAAAATCCCACCCTTTCACAGTAGAGCTCCCCATATATCAGAAATACTTCTACTCTAATGGTTTCGTCCCCAGAACTGCCAGACTTTGGAATTCCTTCCCGGGTGCATGCCACCCTTACTGTACTGACATACAGACGTACAAGTGTTATGTTAACAAACATATTGCTGCTCAACTCCCAACACAATATCCCTGCAATTATGTCCCAGATAGTAGCCCTCTACATCGAATGGTCCTGGATATGAGCTTAAACTATATCCGATGGCGAGGCCCCAGTTTGCGGGCTTTGGGGAGTGTGGAGCCACCCCTTAATTGGCATTGCTCCCAGGTCCACTCTGACCCGGAGTGGTAGTACCTGTTAGGGTCCCAACTTTGGGTTAAATAGAAACCGACTTGAAAAAATATATATTTTATTAAAACAAATTTCTGAATCACTGGATTCGGCATTAAATAACCTGAAAAGGGTTGATATGCCGTAAAACAAAAACAACCAATAAACCTACATCAGAGTGGAACTGAGCACAACCTGTAACAAATAAAGTCTCTCTTGAAATGATGATAACGCGAAACATGATTGAAATGAGCAAACATGTTAGAAACAGGTACTACTCTTTCATCGTTATACGTTAAATGCTGATTTTATGTAAAACACGCTGGCTAATAATTAGCAGGTTTGAGTAAACCCTCTCTTGAAATCGCTACAATGATGATAACGCAAAACATGGTTGAAATGAGCAAACATGTTAGAAACAGGTACTACACTTTGCACGTTACTGTACTACTGCTGATTTTGTGTAAAACACGTAGGCTAATTAGCAGGTTTAACTTTGGAATCATGAATGAAGATGTTCATCGTAATTTAACCGAATCGAGTTTGATAACAATAAGTTGCAAGTGCCATTACGTAATCATGACGTCATTGCTTAATTTCTTGGTCCAACTATATTTTTGTCATTTGACTGACTTTGCCCATTTTTTTTTTTTTTTGCAATTCCTTCCTCTTATTTGAGTTGATTATGTTAAATATTCATTTTTTTTTGTTTAATATGAGGATTATTTGGATTAATTGGACTGGACTACTGTTCACATTTTGGATGTTAACTGTAGTTCGACTTATTCAAATAATAAGGAAATGTTCAATATAAAAAAAATAAACCTGATTTTTAAAGCTTCGTAGATTTTATTTTTTTTTAATGAATTAAATACGAAATATAAAAATTGACAATAGAAATACTTCAAAAGGTTTAAGAATTGACAAATATAATCTAAACTTGGTATGAAAACGGAACGGACATTTTTACACAAGGAACGAAATAATGATTTCACCGTGTTACGATGAACATAAGTTCTTTGTTCTTGAGCAGTTGATTTTCTTTTCAAATAATTGCACGTTTAAATCGTGATTTTAAATTTGATTATTTTCTATTATTTTATCTAATATTTTATTTCTTAACGAATTGGGTGGACACACAACACAAAAGTTGAATCAATTTACTAAAGAAATCCTAACAAACAAAACAAACTTTCTGTTTTGAACACAAAAGAAAAAGCGACACTTTTCTCGTATTTTAATCCCTGAATGAAAGGTAAGTTTCTTTTTTTCTAAAAAACGTTCTAAGATATAATTTAACAACTTAAAAATTATGTTAAATATTAAAATACGTTTTTTTTTTATTGCAATCAAATATGAAAGGTAATTTATTTCTTACGCTTTTAAAAAATCTCTTTGAATAACTTTTAAAATAATCTGAAAAGAAAAGCAGTTTATTTTGCACATCAGGAATATTCATTCTTTAAAAAATCTTAAACATTAAAAACATTTATTTTTATTGCAATCCAATAGAAATATTGATTCCGCCATGCTTTATAAGAAACTTGAATAAAAAATCTATGAATATCCGATTTAAAAAAAATCTTCCTTAAAATATATTGTTCAATCTGACACTAAGATGTTTTTTTTTTATCAAAAATGTGGTTATATCAGTAAAACTTACGTGATTTCTGAGAAAAGGATAATGTTTATCATAAACAAAATGAGTTAATTCGAAGTTGCTTGAATCGGTAAACAACTGATCACAAAAAAAAAAAAATGATTTTTCAGTATTTGTTTTTTTTTTGTAATATTAAACTGTTTTTTTGGTATTTAATTGTTTTTAGTTATATATTCAAAAACAGTTTTCTGTCTACCGTTTTCTGAGTTAATTGTGATATTTTTTTCAAAATTGTAGGTTGTGGAGAAACGAGAAAGACTTTCTTTAATAAAGTTTACATAATAATGAGCACCCATTTATTAGCTATCACAAATTAAGAGAAACTTAATAAAGAAACAATAATTGTTAAATAGTTACTATCTTTATTAAAGCGTAATTTTAATGTTAAAAAATCTAAATCGACTTTTTGTCTGCCATTACATCTGAAAAGCTAATAAAAGTATCCAGAAAAATAAAAGAAACAAAGGGTTTGTATTACTGTACACATAGATTCGAAAAAGTTGTCAAAAAACAAATATATAACAAATAAATGTTATCAAAGGCAAGATAAATTACTTTTCTACCAAACTGGATATAATTTTCGTGTTTTTATTCAATTTAACATGTTTATTCAGCTCAAAAAGCATACAGTGTTTACCGATGTATTGGAAAATTTAAAATGGCGGCCGACTCTCCCTTTAACACGGTAAGTTCGGGAAAAGGTGTTATAAATAATAAACTAGAAAAAATCCTATTAAAAACCCACCGAATATATATCAAGTTATGTCACGGTAACTTATATTGAGCAAATTTTTAAGAGTATTTTGTCTAGTTTATTATTTATTACACCTTTTTCCGAACTTTCCGTGTTAAAGAGAGAGTCGGCCGCCATTTTAAATTTTCCAATACATCGGTAAACACTGTATGTTTTTCGAGCTGAATAAATATGTTACATTGAATAAAAACACGAAAAATATATCCAGTTAGGTAGAAAAGTAACTTATCTTGCCTTTGATAACATTTATTTGTTATATATTTGTTTTTTGACAACTTTTTCGAATCTATGTGTACAGTAATACAAACCCGAAACAAATAATAAATATTTAAGACTTTGTTGTTTGAATTTGACATACATTGAAAAGCCATTAAAATATATCCGGAAAAATAGAAGAAAAAAACAAACAAAAAAACAAACAGAAATCATAAACATTTTAGACTTTGCTATGTAAATTTAACATAAATTAAGCATCTGTTTCTTGCCTATATATGTATGTGGATGACTATATATATACCTATTTACTATACCTCCCCACGGGACAGAGTTAGACACCAGGGTCGTTTTTTAAGTGGAGAAAAGGTACAAAAATAAAAATTGTCTCAGTCGTGAAGGATTTCTCCTCCACCGAAAGAGAACAAGAAATAGAAGTGCAGCATCTGAAGAACAGATACTACACTTTGATCCTGTCCCGAAGGCCAAGAATGATGACTATATATATATATATATATATATATATATATATATATATATATATATATATATATATATATATATATATATTGTTTTAACAAAATCAAGACATCAAGGAATAGGTTAATAGCAATAAGTACTGTATTTCATACTGAATGGTATGGAATCCATTTCCCTTGTAAGGAAAAACATGAGAAATATTAAAATGTTAAAGTATGTTTTTTTTTCAATACGTCTGACGAAAGGCTGTTTTTGTGAAAATTTTAAAACGATATAAGGTTTGAATTTGTCCAAATAGTCTTGAAACAATTGTAACTAACGATTAAATACCCTATTTGTTGCTATTGATCCATTCCTTGATTTGATTAAAACAATATATGAATGCTCAAATATGAAATATGAGAATTTTGTAGCTTACAGTTTAAGTCATCTCATTTTGACTATAAAATTATTGTGATATGAACGATTACCGAATTTTTAATAATATAAACCCAGTAAAATTCGGAATGCTATAAGGCTATATATATAGTCTTACATACTTAAATCATTCGTTGACATCTATGCTGAGGACACGACCATCTATGGCAACACATCAAAGGCCGTAAATGACAAAGTTCTCTCTAATTCTCTATCCTCTTATCTTGAGCGTGTGGTAGAGTGAGGGAAGAGGTGGCTGGTCACTTTTAATGCATCTAAAACCAAGCTTCTATATTTACATCATCAACGCTCTGATCCCCATCTGGCATCAATTGAAATGGATGGCTCTCGTCTTGGAGAGGCTCCATGTTTTGACAAGCTTCTGGGTTTGACCTTTACTCCTGATCTTAAATGGAACACGTACATCAGGTCTGTTGCCAAGGACGCTGGGAAAATGGTGGGATCCTTCTACCGCTCCAGAAGATATCTCACTACTGATGCAATTCTCAATCTATATAAAAGCCAAGTACGTCCAAGGATGGAATACTGCTGCTACATCTGGGCAGGAACTGCTAAAAACAACCTATCCTGCCTTGACAAAGTACAAAATAGACTTCGTGGCTTAGTGGAGGATTCCCTTTTCTCTTCCCTACAGCCTCTCTCCCACAGAAGAGACTTTGCAAGCCTGTCTTTGTTTTATCGTTATTTTCATGGCAAGTGCTCGTCTGAGCTCCAATCTCTCGTCCACCCCTCGCCAATCTTTCATGAGAAACACCCGTCTGGCTGAAACTACTGTCAATAATTTTCCCCACTTTTATCTGTGCCTAAATCAAAACGTAGATTCCATGACCAGAGCTTCTTTCTCAGAAGTGCACGACTGTGGAACTCTCTGCCGCTTGCCTTATTCCCACCTGACTACAACTTGGATGTCTTCAAGTTCAACATAAACAAATTCCTGACAAACTGCCTCCTTAAGTAAGACACTCTATCAAATCTCCAATACTAATGATTACTACAATATTATCTCATTGATTACTGAACACGCAATAACCCTTATCCCTGAGTGGCCTCTGGGCCTTGATAAGTGGTGACCTCCATGTAATATATATATATATATATATATATATATATATATATATATATATATATATATATATATCGAAACCCAACTGTTTGTACAGTTGCTGAGTGACCATCTCCAATCTATCGCGTCCCCATGTTTCAACTATGGAATGACATTCCATATACAGTTTAGCTGTGAATATTTAATAAGAGTTCTACCTAGAGGGCATGTGGGAAATATCGCAATGAAAGGCACATAACTGTTTGCTGTTGTAATATATGTCGGCCATCAAAAATGTTGACTAACAATATATGATTATATATATATATATATTTACATATATATATATATCTATATATATATATATTTACATATATATATCTATATATATATATATATATTACAGAGATTATATAATATATATATATATATTTACCTATATATACATTAAGATATATATATATATATATATTACAGAGATTATATAATATATATATATATTTACCTATATATACATTAAGATATATATATATATATATATTACAGAGATTATATAATATATATATATATATTTACCTATATATACATTAAGATATATATATATATATATATTACAGAGATTATATTATATATATATTTACCTATATATACATTAAGATATATATATATATATATATATTACAGAGACTATATATAATAATATATACATTGAAAACTATATATATATATATATATATATATATATATATATATATATATATATATATCATAATTTAGGAATTAAAAATTTGTGATTTGAAAAAGTTAAATTTCAAATATAGAAATTTTATTGTATGCAAGACAAAGAATTCAGTATAGTAGAATGTATTTCCTTAACCATGAGTTTTCAATGTTTATACATCTCGGAGGAAATATTAGCAAATATTATAAAAGGTTGGCACCTGAATACCCATAGGTAATACCCATAGAAAATTAAATCAAATGTTTTTAAAGTTTTTAAATTAGTTTAGCTACATAGAATAAGGGAAATTGGATATTGATGCAGCAAAAAAAAAGGATATATTGGCTTCGATATTTAGTGTGAAACTTCCTATTCGTTATTTACAAATAGAAAAAAAATAACTTGCTGGTCTGTGAAATATGAACAAGAGTCACCTTATCCATTCGGTCCGATATTGCCAAAAAAATTACGTTCTGAATCGATTTATAAAATAATTATGACATTGAATCTCTCTTGATTGTGACACACATGTGCAACTCGTCAACATTTATGCTTCAACATTATATAGTGCTGAAGAAGAAAAAGATCTATGGCCGTACGTTCTCTCCCACACATGGACAAACTCTTTCTGCTGGTGACTTTAATACAGATGCAAAATAAAAGTATGTCATCGGAATCAAATGCACTACGAAAAATTTCCGAAAGTATTATTAAGAAAAACATAAAATATATTGATTTTAATAAGAAAAAAAATTACTATAATAAAGTAAAAAATCGAACTGCATTATAAGTAATAACTACTCTTTCTCTATTTGATTGCTAGATAGAACTAAGCTGGTATATTAATTCAAATTCCTATTGAAAGATTATCAAAACATATACATAGGTTTAACTACCATGTTGTTGCCAAGGATATTAATAATGCATAGATTTCACTACCATGTTATTAACAAGGATATTAACATCGGTCTGAAAAAGTATTATCACCAAATACATGATTAATTTACAGTTCTGCCCCTAACTCCAATTTAGAAAACACATCTATACTTCAACAAACTTGTAAAAACAATTAACTAGTAATAATAAAATCATTACTAATTAAAACTAAAAGCAAAATATCAATAAAATAACTGTACTATTATTACTAACGTCCGAAATGATAGTAAAACAAATTTACATACGCTATTACACAAAGGAATAACAGTTAAAATAAACAGTTTAAGTAAAAATAATAAATCAATATGCATTCGAAAGTAAATAAGAATACGATGTAACTACATAAGCAACTTTTTTCTGTAGGGAAGAAAATGAGTCTGAAGATGATAATGATTTTAACTAGAATTAGCAGACACAAAATATCAATCCAATAATAATCATATGTAATTCTATTTAATTTAATAAAATATGCCTAAAACTAAAACGTTTCTTGATAATCATATGTAATTCTATTTAATTCAATGAAATATGCCTAAAACTAAAACGTTTCTTTATAATCATATGTAATTCTATTTAATTCAATAAAATATGCCTAAAACTAAAACGTTTCTTTATAATCATATGTAATTCTATTTAATTCAATAAAATATGCCTAAAACTAAAACGTTTCTTTATAATCATATGTAATTCTATTTAATTCAATAAAATATGCCTAAAACTAAAACGTTTCTTGATAATCATATGTAATTCTATTTAATTCAATAAAATATGCCTAAAACTAAAACATTTCTTGATAATCATATGTAATTCTATTTAATTCAATGAAATATGCCTAAAACTAAAACGTTTCTTGATAATCATATGTAATTCTATTTAATTCAATGAAATATGCCTTAAACTAAAACGTTTCTTTATAATCATATGTAATTCTATTTAATTCAATAAAATATGCCTAAAACTAAAACGTTTCTTGATAATCATATGTAATTCTATTTAATTCAATGAAATATGCCTAAAACTTAAACGCTTCTTTATAACCATATGTAATTCTATTTAATTCAATAAAATATGCCTAAAACTAAAACGTTTCTTGATAATCATATGTAATTCTATTTAATTCAATGAAATATGCGTAAAACTAAAACGTTTCTTTATAATCATATGTAATTCTATTTAATTCAATAAAATATGCCTAAAACTAAAATATTTCTTGATAATCATATGTAATTCTATTTAATTCAATAAAATATGCCTAAAACTAAAACGTTTCTTTATAATCATATGTAATTCTATTTAATTCAATAAAATATGCCTAAAACTAAAACGTTTCTTTATAATCATATGTAATTCTATTTAATTCAATAAAATATGCCTAAAACTAAAACGTTTCTTTATAATCACATGTAATTCTATTTAATTCAATAAAATATGCCTAAAACTAAAACGTTTCTTTATAATCATATGTAATTCTATTTAATTCAATAAAATATGCCTAAAACTAAAACGTTTCTTGATAATCATATGTAATTCTATTTAATTCAATAAAATATGCCTAAAACTTAAACGTTTCTTGAGAATCATATGTAATTCTATTTAATTCAATAAAATATGCCCAAAACTAAAACGTTTCTTGATAATCATATGTAATTCTATTTAATTCAATAAAATATGCCTAAAACTAAAACGTTTCTTGATAATCATATGTAATTCTATTTAATTCAATAAAATATGCCTAAAACTAAAACGTTTCTTGATAATCATATGTAATTCTATTTAATTCAATAAAATATGCCTAAAACTTAAACGTTTCTTGAGAATCATATGTAATTCTATTTAATTCAATAAAATATGCCTAAAATTTAAACGTTTCTTGTTAATCATATGTAATTCTATATAATTCAATAAAATATGCCTAAAACTAAAACGTTTCTTGATAATCATATATAATTCTATTTAATTCAATAAAATATGCCTAAAACTTAAACGTTTCTTTATAATCATATGTAATTCTATTTAATTCAATAAAATATGCCTAAAACTAAAACGTTTCTTTATAATCATATGTAATTCTATTTAATTCAATGAAATATGCCTAAAACTAAAACGTTTCTTTATAATCATATGTAATTCTGTTTAATTTTCTCTACACTATATCCTTAAGCACGTCTGTATCGACTCGTTCTTCGTCAAGAAAATATTTTTCCTATGTGTCTTATGTATATTTTTCGATAAGAATAATCTAGATTTCATGAGTTCAATCAATTAAGATTGGAAACAAGAACAAAAACAGAACTTTAATATGTGAATGGTGATACTTAAAATATTTAATTTCATCTATTTTTTATTTACAGATGTTCCTGCCTGAACGCCTATATTGAATCTAAATAGATCATCATAATCGTTAAACAATATTCTTTAAAAAATTTTGAAATATACGTGAAGAAACAAAGTTATTGTTTGGAAATGTATTTCTCAGGATTCTATTATTTAACGAAATCTGGAAGATTTTGTTTCTGAAATTTGTCTTTAATGTTCAAATGAATCAAAAGGAACAGATCAAATCACAAATGGCAGAAAATATGTCTTTGCCAAAAAAACTATATTGTATATAATATGAGAAACCGTAGCACCATAAATATATCTTAAGCATGTAAAATAAATGATATTTTCTGGGAATGGTATGTGTCTGTTCGCGAATTTGCTTAAACATCTGTGAATTTAGAAAACAATGCGAGGATAAAAAGTATATTATTTAGAACTCAGTTAATAATCTTATTCCAGGTCAATTTTAGAAAAACGTGCAAGTCCGACGTTATAAAAAGAAAATTTCTCGAGAATCACATTTAGTGAGGTGTATAAAAACTCACGCTATGGAAAAGACGCATGCTTGTGAAGTTTGTGGGCATTCTTTTTTATATAAATCCGGGTTAGTGAGACATATGGCATCCCACACTAGTGAAAAGCCACTTTCTTGTGATATGTGTGGATATTCTTGTTCTGAAAAATCAAAGTTAGTGAGACATATGAGAACTCACACTGGGGAAAAGCCACATTCTTGTGAAGTGTGTGGATATTCTTTTTCTCAAAAATCAGCATTAGTTATGCATATAAGAACTCACACTGGCGAAAAGCCTCATTCTTGTAAAGTATGTGGATATTCTTCTTCTCAAAAATCAGCGTTAGTGAAACATATGAGTACTCACACAGGTGAAAAGCCACACTCATGTGAAGTGTGTGGACATTCTTTTTCTGCAAAATCAGACCTAATGACACATATGAGAACTCACACTGGGGAAAAGCCACATTCCTGTAAAGTCTGTGGAAATTCTTATTCCCGAAAATCAGTCCTAGTTATACACATGAGAACTCACACTGGTGAAAAGCCACATTCCTGTCAAGTTTGTGGAAAATCGTTTTCTGCTAAATGTAATTTAGCCATACATATGCGAACTCACACTGGTGAAAAGCCACATTCTTGTCAAGTTTGTGGATATGTTTTTTCTGATAAATCAAATTTAATCAGACATATGAGAACTCACACTAAAGATAAATAACTTTAATGGAACATTCAAATATCTATGTATCTCATATAGAGTTAAACTTTCTACAGAAAAAAAACACGAGATAAAATTGGATGAAAGCTGGCACGAGTTGTAAAAAAACACCTGGCATTGACAACATATCCAATTTCTGGTTAAAACAGTTCACATTACTACACGATCATTATAGCAGATGCTTCACCAGAATATTTAAAGCTTATGAACCGACACAAACCCGGCTAATAAAAGGCAATACAAGCACGGAAACCAAAAACCCTAGCAAATATTGTCCAATAAACTGCCTGGCCACGACTTACAAGCTATTCACTGGATTGATAGTTGATAACGTTTATGAACATCTTTTCGCATCCGGAGATTATCTTGAGGAAGAACAAATAGGATGCAGGAAAAAAAACTGCCTGGAAACCAAAGATAAATTGCTCATCAACAAGACCATTTTGGAAAATTGCAGAAAAGAAAAAGGAATCTTAACATGGCATGGATAGATTTTCAGGAAGCATTTGGTAGTGCACCCAATTCCTGGATACTAATAAAATAATGTAATCTTCAAAGGAGAAAGTTTATCTCCTCTATTCTTTTGCTTGGCAATTGAGCCTCTCGGAAAGCTCCTAAAGAACTGCCAAGGTTCTTATGATCTAAACTACAGCAGCCAAAACGAATCACACAAGATAATAAACTATTTATTTCCCATTGATGATAGCTCGGATAAGGAGTTATGTCATCTATTAAAAGTTGTCCACACGTTTTCCAATGACGTCAAAAGGGATAGATTAGTGTGCTTAATATACTCTGAAAGCTGGCAAGAGGACATCCGCTGAAACATACAGCTCGATGAACGTGGTAAAATCAAAAACAATGCAAATACCTCGGCATTGATGAAAATGAGTCCCTCCAGCATGACAATATAAGAGAGAAGTTAAGCCAAGAATATTTACGCCGGGTAAGGAAAATTTGTAAAACCCAAGTTACTAACAAGAATAAAGTTAGAACAATTAATTAACTTGTCATGCCACTGTAGCATTATTCAGATATAAATTGGCTTGACACAAAGACACGGAAAATGTTAAGCTTGCACCGAGTAATTTCTTGAAACCAGTGCATGCTTTGATTGTATATACTTAGACGAGAAGGAGTTATGGGACTCTAAGAAGTTAACCATATTGCTACAATTTTCAGCATAGGCCAGTACATATTAAATTCCTGTAACCCATACCTGATGAAAATTAAAGATCATCTAGAGAATCAAGAAAGTATTACAACGTCCATAACACAACTTGCTATTTATTTAGGAAAGGACTGCCCCACAAATGAGAATTAAAACAGAAGAATGTCCAACCATAAACGGGCAACATTCATAATGAGCCCAAGAATATATTGATAGACATGGTTACCTTCATTACGATTTAGAGAGAGAGAGAGGTTAACATTTACTGCACAAGACTAGGGCCTCATGACGAACCCCTTCAAAAAGATGAGTGATTTAAGCAATAACAATAAAAGCAAGTTCTGCAACACTGAGGTTTAGAGTATGGACCACCTGATCTCTAGTTGCAAAATCCCACTCGGAGATGGTTATTATAATAACCTTCGTCCAGATCGCCATAATTGAGTTTGCAAATACCTTCATTGGAAAATATGTAAGAAACTAAACGTTCAGTGTAGTAAAAATACCCGAGCGAACTGTTGGGAATGACACCTACACCATCCAATATTGCTACATAATTCCTGCTGGTACATATCTAGAAAACGCAGCCGCTAAACCAGATCTAGTCATTTGGAACAGAGCAAATGAAAAGCGACCATAAAAGAGGTCGGTGTATACAGGGCGTAACAGAGCTGAGAGGGAAAGATAACAAAGTATCAAGGACTTATGTATGACATGAAACGATATTGGAGACTAAATAAAGTTTCAATAATATCAGTCATCATAGCCACAATTGGGCTCATGAAAAACACTTTAAAAAGTACTTAGCAACTATATCCGATGAACCAAGTGCAAGTGAGATAAAAACAAATGCACTGAAAATGACGGCTAAAGAGATCTCTTGGATTGACTCACTAAATTAGGGGTAAATCTCAGACATTTGGTTGGATGTCCCAACCACCCTAGAAGAAAAAGGATAAACACAAGCAGTAAAAAGAGAACTTGAATGCCTACTAGACACTATCCTTGAGTGTCTAAGTTCTTTCTGAACATAAGTTTGTCAGAACAACCTGGCATGAGGATACTGTTTCTATAGAAGTAAACACTGACTAAATATTCAAAATCACATATTTTCTGCCCAAATAAGATCTACCCATGCTGGCTAACTCACATTATCTTTTATGAAGAACAGAGCTCCATTTCCAAGTTATGTTATGCAAAGTAATAGCATAAAGCTGAATACTCAACCAGACTAGATGAATTCTTGTCCCAGAATCCAGTAAGACCAAGAGACCAAAATTAAAGATATACGACAACATATGAAAATGGTTAGTTGGGGGAGGAAAATTATGTTCTCAATTCCTTAACTAACTCAGTGTTTTTAGAGATAAAGAATTCTAAATGAATATTCGAATATGTATGTATCTTATATAGAGTTCAAGTGTGAATCACATTTTATGGATCGATAACCATAAGGCATTTGACAGTCATTATTACTTTGGTGCCTTGAAATATGCAAGATCCATCTGGTGTGGAAAACAACCATACTACGAAGTCACAAGGAGGAAAGACAATCATCTCTTATGTAAACGTCTCTTATTTTTTTTATATAGAAATAGATGCCCTGAATAACACTTCTCCAATGTCATCGGAATGAAGTTTGGCCGAGATAAATGTGCGAAGTGTATGCTCAAAAAAGATCTATACCAAGAATATGCAGCTCAGATCTGAAAAAAAGATATATACGAAGAATGAAAACACTGACATCAGAAATCTAGAAGAACACGAACCCTACAAATACATTGGCATTGAGGAAAACGACAGCATACTATATGTCAACAAATGCCACACATATATTAATGCTTCTGGTTGATACAATCGATATTCTGGCAATATTGTTCTACAATTATTGTAATATCCCCAGGTTTCCTAATTTCATTGTCATGTTCCAATTGTTTGGTAAATTTTCAATTCCATTTTTATAACTATTTCTCGGTTGAATAACTTCGAAAGTTTGAAAATAAAATTATTTCATCACTGTATAACTTTGTTTCTTTATTTATCAAAGATTGAACTTTTAAGGATGAATAATAATTTATTCATGTTGTTCGATTTCTAACTCGTTTGTATAAGAAATTTGATGAGCTTTTCATTGTAAAATCAATAAATATACATTTTTATGTTGATATTAGTTTAAGATTGTAGCAATCTATGAATAGACATAATTGTACTGTTCGTCATAGGAAGTTGATCATTGACAGCAGTGACTTCTTAGCCCTGATCCTATTATATAACGACTCTCTGAGAACACGTTTTTCACGATAAACTAATTGGACTTTGAACTGATACTAAAGTGCATGTATTATTCTTATTAAAAATATATATCAAACATCAGTCACATATTTATTAGTTTGAGATTTTAGACATCTAAAAATAAAAAAAGACATTTATATGGCATATTACCAAAAATGCACTGAACAATTTAATTTTCTTTAATTGCAATTTTATGTATCATAAAAAGGTATGCTTATTTAGATAGAATAATTTTCACAAAAATTATGGATGACACGAATTGTAAAAATTTCGTTTAATTGCAATTTGATGTATCATAAACGGGTATTCTTATTGAAACAATAGTTTTAAAAGAACACAATCGGGTTAAACTTGATAGTTGTTTGTATATACGAATACACTAAATTTAGTGATATTTTTAATAATCCAAAAATACCAACCATGAATGCAAAAGAGAGTTTGGAGTTAAAATAAAAACAAAATAAAACAAGCAAATAGTTTTCTTTTTTGAGAAAAGAACAAGAATCGTGTTATATGCAGTATTAAAAACAAAAAAAGGAAGCGAAAATTGTATAAAATAA
Organism: Euprymna scolopes; assembly: GCF_053919585.1. NCBI lineage: Eukaryota > Metazoa > Mollusca > Cephalopoda > Sepiida > Sepiolidae > Euprymna > Euprymna scolopes. The sequence goes on along the minus strand of NC_136527.1, from coordinate 162,503,425 downwards.
TTTTTATTTGCCTTTGTACGAGGCTACTTACATACTAGTCTTCTAAAGGTGGGGGAAAACTATTAGGTTGACAAGAAAGTTTTTACGGTTTTAAACGTTTAAACTCAGATGAGCATATCTCGGCTTAAGTAAAACAAATATAGATTTAAATAAAAACCATTAGAATCAACACTTTTGCCAACGTTAAACAAGTGCATGATAGGCCTCACTTCTTCTAGGTCGAATTTTTGGTGATATGATGCCCATGAAAGAGATCCCGTTTAGTCGGGTCTCTAGTTTTTCTGGGTTACGTTTTACTCCTATTGTTTACCATTTCTGGAGTAAATTGGGGAGCCGCCCGTCATGTTCTTTTTCGAATTTCCAATAAATTACTAGATCATCTACAATAATTACTCCCTGCATGACTTGAAATTGTTCATTCAGCTTTCTGTGGAATCTGTTTGCTGAGGAGTTCAGGTCAAATATAACCGACGCCAACAGTATTGGTCAAAGCATTCTGAAAGGTGGATGCATCATCGAGCTCAACATGCCAATATCTTGATGATCTACAACGAGTTGTTTCATCAACGACTTGTTCAACATTGATGAGACCTCTTTATAGGATTTCATCCTCTTGGAAAACTTTTCAGTGAGAGTAATTATAGATGCCCCTGTCTCAATCTGAAAAAGAACTTTTTTTATTCAAAAGCATAAGGCATTTGACCTCATTTTACTGTTTTGTCTTTGGCGGTTTTATTGTATTCACCTAGTAGGTGTAATCTTCATCCTTCTCTGATGATGATGTGTCTAATTGATATACTCGTGGTTGAGGTGCAACGATCTTCTTGTTTTCATTTGTTCGTGTGGTGTGTGCCTGTTTTCGCGTCGTCCTTCTTGCTGCATGCATGCCCCAGTTTGCGATCTGCTGTGTTTAGGCACGTGTGTATAACCACAAAAGACATGTTCTTTTGGAGACAGGTTCCTTCACTCAACTGGTTTTACGTACCCTCATCACCTGGGCTGTATCTAGTCGCATTCCTTGACTGTAGTTTGAGGTCATTTCAGCCACTCTGCATATGTTTACACTCTGTTTCGTGGACATTGTCAGATTCCCAACAAGAACCTTTAAAGACTATAAGAGAAACAATCACGAACTCACCCATTCTTACATACTACGACCCCCACAAGAAAGTGACACTGGAGAATGATGCATGTGAGTATGGTTAGGAGCAGTGCTAACACAAGTTGACACACCAGTTGCGTTTAAATGTAGGTCAATATCAGTGGACGAACACACATATATGCACAAATTGAGAAGTATATGCTGGCAGTTGTATATGGTCTACAAAAATTCCGCCACTATACTCAACGAAGAGAAGTGATAGTTTTGACTGACTACAAGCCCGTCGTCTCAATCAGCAAAAAGCCACTATTAACAGCACTAAAACGCCTACAGAACCTCCTACTATGGGCACAGCAATACAATTACATACTCCAATATAAGCCAGAGAAAGATATCTCATTAGCAGATATGCTTTCATCAGCACCAACAAGTAAGCCAGTGTCGGATAAAATAACATCAGTGAATAATCTGACAATGTAACCAGTATAAAAACACAGGCTCGCAGAGATTCGCCAAAAGACAGTTGAGGACTTCAACATGAGAGCAGTCGTATTATTTATCCAATTGTTTTCTTTATGTACTTTAGTGGCCTCCAGAAGTTTTCAACATCTGCTGGAGTTGATGGGAAGCTCACCTTTATTTATTGTCTAACGAGGCCTCTATAAACAATTCTTGGGTTTGTTGCAAAAGTCTATTTGTACTTTTTGCTTTAAAGTTGTGGGTTTTTTTTGTGCAGCTAAGGCTTTTATGTCAGCCTGATTTTCTGACATCTGCGCTGGGTTTCGGAAGGAATAGTAAGTTTTAAACTTATTCACCTGGGGTTTCACACGACATTTGGGCAGCGGCGTTTAAAAGTCCTTTCCATTGCTTACAACTTTCTGTTAGTTTTTTATATTTTATTTTAATTGGTGAATATTCCATATATTCCATATTATATTTTATTTTAATTGGTGAATATTCCATTGACCAAATCAATGTCCATTTTTCCTCTCTACTCCATTGGGTTTGTTAGATTTGGTGAAATCAATCGCTGTTTCCCTAAAAGCTTTCTTCTCAATTGACTCTCTAACATCTTTTGGGAGATATTTATGTACTTGGGATACAATTGAAAGTAAGTTTTTAGTTGTAGTTAGTGATGTTTTCTCTTTTGGTAAGGTTGAAGATTTAACTTGAGACTCAAATACTGTAGCTTTTATTTTTGGTAGACATCTCCCTCATTTCTCATACCTTGAGTATATGAAGCAGTAAAAAAAATATTATTTTCCCCAATAGACCCCTTTACTTGGTTATATTGTCTTTTCCTCGTATTCTTTATTTGGTCTAGCCGGATTACAGGACTAGAATTTGACTAATGTGGTAGTGTCCAGCTTAGTGTTGTTATTTGTGGCAACACACCTAGGAGAAGGTGCACCAGTATTTTCCTATGACCCAATGCATAGCAATGCTGAGGGGATCTTTTTATCTCTGGCGACATACTGCCAGTTTGTTGATTTAGTTTTATTTTTCATTTTAATTTAAATTCGAATATTTGGTCAGGGTTTACTTTAAATTAAAAATTGAAAGTATCCTCATACCAGAGTCCCTGGTAAACCCCTGTAGAGTGAGACCAAAGACACACGAGGTTGGTGTCTAGTAGACATTCAATTCTCCCCAGTGTGAGTTCTCATATGTGTAACTAATAATGTTTTTCGAGAACAAGAATATCCACACACTTCACAAGAATGAGGCTTTTCCTCAGTATGAGTTGTCATATGTGTCACTAATGATGATTTTCGAGAACGTGAATGTCCACACTTCACAAGAATGTAGCTTTTTCCATTTGTTTTATTTTACTTCAGTCGAAGTTCTCAGAAATCAAGGGGCGCACAACCAGGGGCTAACACTTGAACTCTATATGAGATACATAGATATTCGAATGTTCCATTTAAGTTCTTTATCTCTCAAGCACTGAGTTAGTAAAGAATTGAGAACATAATTTTCCTCTCCCCAATTAACCATTTTTATATGTTGTAGTATATCTTTCATGTTGGTCTCTTGGTCTTACTGGATTCCAGGACAAGATTTTATCTAGTCTGGTGGAGTATCCAGCTTTGTGCTATTACTTGAGGTAATATCACTTGGATAAGGTGCACCATTCCCCAGAAAAAGCTGTGGAGTAGCCATAGTGAGGAGATCTTATTTGGGCTGCGAATACAAAATGTGATTTTGAATATTTGGTCAGGGTTTACTTCTATGGAAAAGTATCCTCATGCCAGATTGTTCTGACAAACCCCTGTACAGAGAGACCTTAGAGACCCGAGGATAGTGTCTAGTAGGCATTCAAGTTCTCGCCTTAGTGTGAGTTCTGATATGTCTTACTAAATGTGGTTTTTTGAGAAAAAGAATGTCCACACACTTCACAAGAATGTGGCTTTTCCCTTTTTTTAAAAATCTTTCTTAAACTTTTTCTTCTAGGGGGTGGGACATCACACCAGATGTCTGACATTTACCCCTATTTTAGTGAGTCCAACCAAGAGATCTTTTCAGGATTCTAGTCGTCCCTTTCAGTGCAATCGTTTGTATTTCACTTGCACTTGGTTCACCGGGTATGCTTGCTATGTACTTTTTAAAGTTCTTTTTCATAAGCCCAGTTGCTCCTATGATGACTGGTATAATTGAAACGTCTTTTAATTTCCAATTTCGTTTCATATCATACATACGTCCTTGATACTTTGTTATCTTTTCCCTCTCAGCTCTGTTAAGTCCTGTATCATTGGGTACACTGACCTCTATTATGGTGGCTTTTTTGTTTGCTCTCTCCCAAATTACTATATCTGGTTTAACAGCTGCGTTTTCAAGATATGTAGCAGTAGGGATTATGTAGTCATAGTGAATAGTGTAGTTGTCATTCCCAACTGTTCGTTCGGGTATATGTTCCCAGGAGTTTTTACTACACTGAATGTTGATTTTCTTACATATCTTCCAGTGAAAGTATTTGCAAACTCCGTTATGGCGATCTGTATAATAACCGTCTCCAAGTAGGACCTTGCAACCAGAAATCAGGTGGTCAACACTCTCAACCTCAGTGCTACAGAACCTGCATGTATTATTGTTGCTTAGACCACACATCTTTTTGAAGGCGTTCGTCATGAGGCCCTGGTCCTGTGCAGCCAATATCAACCTCTCTTGGTCGTAATGGAGGGATCCTCTTTTGAGCCAGTCCAGGGAACCATCCCTATCGATATATTCTTGCGATAGTTCAGTCGGTAGGTATTTTGCCCATTTATGGTTGGTCCATTCTTCTGTTTTAACACTATGGCTAGTGTATTTTTCCGACTTTGCTGGGCTATGTCAGTGGCAGACTTTTTTGGGTTCTTAGCATCATTTGTAAGGCAATCTTTTCCAAAATAAGTGGCAAGCTGTTATAGATGTTGTACTACTTGCTCGATTCTCATAATGGTCTTTAATTTTCATTAGCTTTGGATTACAGGAACTTATTATGTACTGACCTATGCAGACGATTGTGGCTCTGTGTTGATGATTAACTTCCGAGAGTCCCATACCTCCTTCTCGCCTTGGTAGATACAAACGAGGCATGCACTGATTTCGATAAATAACTCGGTACAAGGTTAACATTTTCCTTGTCTTTGTGTACAACCAATTCATGTCTTTCTGAGGCCAGTCAATAATGCCAATACTATATGTTAGTACTGGCATGGCAAGTTGGTTAATTGCCGTAACTTTGTTCTTGTTTGTGATTTCAGTTTTGCAGATTTTTCTTACTCGGCATAAATATTCTTGGCTTAGTTTCTCTCTCATTTTTAATGCTGGATAGCATCATTTTTTCCCCAGTATGAGTTTTCAGATGTCTCACCAAACTTGATTTTTGAGAACAAGAATATCCACACACTTCACAAGAATGTGGCTTTTCCCCAGTGTGAGTGCTCATATGTCTCATTAATGTTGATTTTTGAGAACAAGAATATCCACACACGTCACAAGAATGTGGATTTTCCCCAGTGTGAGTTCTCATATGTGTCACTAAGTTTTATTTTTTAATAAAAGAATATCCACACACGTCACAAGAATGTGGCTTTTCCCCAGTGTGAGTTCTCGTATGTATTACTAATACTGATTTTTGAGAACAAGAATATCCACATACGGCACAAGAATGTGGCTTTTCCCCAGTGTGAGTTTTCATATGTCTCACTAAATTTGATTTGTGAGAGCAAGAATATCCACACACGTCACAAGAATGTGGCTTTTCCCCAGTGTGAGTTCTAAAATGTCTCACTAATACTGATTTTTGAGAACAAGAATATCCACACACTTCACAAGAATGTGGCTTTTCCCCAGTGTGAGTTCTCATATGTGTAACTAATGATGATTTTCGAGAACAAGAATATCCACACACGTCACAAGAATGTGGCTTTTCCCCAGTGTGAGTTTTCATATGTGTCACTAATGATGATTTTTGAGAGCAAGAATATCCACACACGTCACAAGAATGTGGCTTTTCCCCAGTGTGAGTTCTCATATGTGTAACTAATAATGATTTTCGAGAGCAAGAATATCCACACACGTCACAAGAATGTGGCTTTTCCCCACTGTGAGTTCTCATATGTGTCACTAATGAGTATTTTACAGAACTAGAATATCCACATACTTCACAAGAATGTGGTTTTTCCCCGGTGTTAGTTCTCATATGTCTCACTAAATTTGATTTTTGAATAAAAGAATATCCACACACTTCACAAGAATGTTGTTTTTCCGTAATGTGTATATTCATATTTAAATTAAATTTCTCCTGGCGAAAGTTATAAGCAATATGAGATTTTATCCTGATTTTTCAGTTTTAATCTGTAGTTTTTTATGAAGTTATATTTAATGCTAAAGAAATTTTAAGTGTGTATAACTATTCATTTGTTTGATAAGAGATATTTCGTAGTGTAAAAGTGAAAATATTCTATTTTTAAAATTAGCGAGTTTTTCTGAAATGTTAAATTCGATATCTTATGATTTATAAAAACATTAAACAAAAATTTCACAAATTTCAATATGTGTGATGTTCTTATCACTATTTGCTAAACAATCCAGATAAAATAACTCTTCACACATATATGTCTAATAATGTTGTGTGCTGCCGTTTTTGTTGTCAGTCACGTAAGGAAATAATTGTGTATAGAATACTGTTTAAGGAGAAGGATGGTCCCTTAATATTAATTAAAAACATTCAAGCAAGAACATCTGCAAATAAAATTAAATGAAATTTAATATTTTAATATCATTTATTTTAATCATGCAAACAAAACAAGAAACATAACTTTATAAAACATTTAAAAATCACAGAAATAAACACTTAATTCACATTCATATGGTTTTAATGTTAAATAATATTCATAGTATTTAGTAATAGATAAAGTAATTATGCAATTAATAAAGTAAAATAACAATAATATATTAATAATTTGTAGGAATAATTAACATACAACTACCATAGTTGCTACTGTAATTAATAAAAAATATATTGCTTACAATAGAAATATAATAAGTTTATAATACAGGAAAATTAATATAAATACTCATGAAAGTTGATAATACAAATCAATATATAATCTAGTTACTTAGCAATGGATACTAATATTCTCTTTTAAAATAGCTTTCGTTTTAAGTCATATGTGAGGAAATATAGTCGCTTATTTATAATGTGTTTGATATTCACCTGGATATTTTTATAACATTACATATTTGTTAATACTCATGTTAATTTAATGCAACAGAATTAGGTTTTTATTTTTTAAATTGTATGTTTAGAAATCAACAGTTTTTTCATTCATTACTCACACCATTCCAGAAGAGAGAACGCGTCGAGTGCTCGAGGATGAATTTGGAGATGTTCCAAGAAGATTTAATTTAATATTTTTATATCACTGTTTATATTAATCGTGCCAACAAAACAAGAAACATAAATTATAAATTCATACTATAATTAATAAAATATACTGCTACTAATATACATACAATTACCGTAGTTGCAACTGAAATTAATAAAAAATATATTGCTTACAATAGAAATATAATAATTTTATAATACATGAAAATTTAATTTAAATACTCAGTAAATTAAAGTAAATAATACAAATCAATATATAATCTAGTTACTTAGCAATGGATACTAATATGGTCTTTTAAAATAACTTTCGTTTGTATTTCTGTGTTGAAATATAGCTGCTTATTTATGTGTTTGATATTTAACTGGATATTTTCCTTACATTACACATCTGTTAATACTAATAATAGCGAATTTAATGAAACAGAATAAGGTTCTTATTTTTTTACTTTTATTTTTAGAAATTAACGGTTTTTCATTCAACAAATTATTTAATCCAACGTTTTTGAATGCATTATTATCATTCACATATTTTATTATCGAAATGATATAAACAGTTTTAATGATCGGCTATTGCAATTTTATTTTTATTGAATTACTGTTTAATACATATTTGAATAGCAAAAAAGCTCTCGAAAACTGTGAATTCATTACCTTACCAAATATTACAGAATTGATCTTCCTAGTAGTTATTTTAATTTTGAGTAAAATAATTTTTTATTTTGGAAATTTAAAAAATTATTTCATCCACCATTTTTGCATATTTTATTATTCATATTTTTTTAGTTTCTTTATGATTTTTTATCCTAATTATTTTCACCTTCTAATAGTATAAATTATTAAAATATATTAATGTTGAAAGCTTTGTATGAATTTTAATATCGCCTGTAAAATGAGCCTATTCAACTCATGGTATACGAACTAAACTTCTTTCTTCTGCATATTAATGTTGTATTGATAACCAGTAGATATTTTATTGTTTTTTAAACTTTGTTTTTAATTCGCTTTAAAATTACATTTCCTTTAATCGATTTTGGATTTTTATTTCGTTAAAACCTTTGTAATCAGCTTTAAAATTACATTTCCTTTATGAACCAAGAAAAAAGTGAACATTTTCTTCTTTGATGAACTGATGAAAAGTCTGATGATTTTTTGGTTTATGCAATGAAACACGTGTAAGACGCAGTAATTTAAACAATATGTGAATTAAATGTTTAAATAAGTTGCATATTCTCTGAAAGTGTAAATCATTTTCATTGAGTTTAATAAAACGTTGTATTTTAAGATATGTCTATTGAATAAATACATTATAAACGTATATTGTTTTAAGGAAAATGTTCTGTGAGTTGTGATGTGATATGGCTGTTTACATCACATTGAAGTTTAGCACGTCTATATAGTCAGGGAAACAGGGAACAGGGAGAGAATTACAAATGTTTTCATGAACTTCTTTCTTTCATTGTTAATTCACAATTGAAAGGGAGAAACAAACAAAAAAAACTCATATAAGTCTACAGCCTTGAATAAAAAAGTACTGGAATATGATGATGTATTATAATGAGTTACCTAAACAGAGAATTGATGAAGAGTAACACGATCAACAAGTCAAACGAGCACAAAATGTCGGCCATGGTTTGTGTTTTCATGATTATTATTATTATTATTATTATTATTATTATTATTATTGAGTTTGTTACATTGAATTAAATATTATTTCATATAATTATCATTACTATTGAGTTTTTCTTGAATTAAGTAAGATTTTATATGATTATCATTATTGAGTTTGGTTTATAAGGTGCAGACTTAAGAGGTATGAAGTTATTTAATTAGAAATAGAGCACAAGTTGTTCACAGGAGAGACTTTATAGAATTTTATGATCTCCACAGAATATGTTCTTACAAAGTGCTGAAACTTTTTGGATTTAAATTTGTGACCCCAGTTTTTAACAATTGCTATTTTTTAAAAGTTGTTTCCACGCAATAATAAATACATTTTTTCAAGTTTAAGAAAAGTTTTTAATTATTATATTTTTTAAAAGCTGTTTTTTACACAATAATTAATATATATTTTCAAGTTAAAGAAAAGCTTTTAATTATTATATTTTTCAAAAGTAATTTTACACAATAATTAATATATTTTTCAAGTTTAAGAAAAGTTTTAATTATATTTTTTAAAAGTTGTTTTACACAATAATTAATATATTTTTTCAAGTTTAAGAAAAGTTTTAAGTTATTATATTTTATGGAGTCAATGCAAATTTTATGTTTGAAATTTTATATACCTACGTTTGACTTATGTTATTTTACAAAAGAGTCCGCATTTATCAAGGCCCAGATGCCACTCGAGAATAAGGGTTAATAAGCAATACAGTGGTCAATGGAACACTGTAAATGGAAATTTTATAAATTGGATTACTTAAGGGAAACGGCTCATTAAGAACATGTTTAGGTAGGACTTGAAAATGACGATATTATAGTCAGCTGAAAAGCAGGCAAATGGAAGAGTTCCACAGGTGTGCATTCTAAGAAAGAAACTTTGTTCATGGAATCTATGTTTATGTTCAGGCACAGATAAAGAGTGGGGGAAATTATTGATAATTTTTTCAACTAGACGAGTGTTTCTCGTGAAAGTTTGGCGAGGGGGGCTATAGACTGGAGCTCAGACGAGCACTTGCCATGAAAATAATGATAAAGCAGAGACAGGCTGTGAGAAAGAGTTTGCAGGGAAAAGAAAATGGCATCCCTCACTAAGCTACGAAGTCTACTTTTAACTCTGTCAAGGCAGAGAACATGAGTTGGAAGAGATACATCGAGATCATTGCCAAGACTGCTGCGAAGAAGGTGGGCTCTCTCTACCTTGCTAGAAAGTTACTTACACTTGAAAATATCTTATACCAATACAAAGCTAACATTCGCCCATGTATGGCATATTGTTGTGATATTTCGGCTGGTGTATCAGCTACTAGTCTATCGCTCCTGGGCAGGGCTCAAAAGAAAGTCGCCAACTTGATAGATCCTGAACTGTCATCTAAGCTTCAGTCACTGTCCCATCAACAAAATATTGCATCCCTCCACTTGTTTTACAAGTATTTTAATGGTGGATGCTCTGACGAACTATAAGCTCTTGTACCCCTTAATGAAAATACCCCTGACAAACCCGACAGGCAGCAAAGTCCCACCCCAACACAGTAGAGATCCCTAGATGTATGAAAGCCTTCTATTCTAATAGTTTCCTCCCTAGAACTTCTAGACTAGGTGTGTCAGAAACTTTGTGAAAAATATTGAATAATGCCACCCCTTGTCTTTCCAAGCTTATAACTACTCGAACAATGTAATTAAACGCCTAATGTTTTCTTAATTAAATGAGCAAGGACCGAGGTTTCAGTTAAAAAAAAGAAACAAACAACGTGTTAAAAAAAAGGTTTTAAACTTCGGACTTCAAAGGTAAATTTCTAAAAAAACACTATTTTTTGTTTTAAATTTGAATATATTATTTATTGATCTTTATCTCCAATTTGTGATATATACCACTTTGATGAGTAAATTAATTATCTACTTTTTAATAGACATTTCAAAATAGGGGAAGCGTGAATTAATTGTACCCCCTGTCTTTCCAAGCTTATAACTACCCGAAAAATGTAATTCAACCACTATTTTTTTTCAATTAAAGGAGCAAGGACCAAGGTTTCATTAAAAAAAAACAAAAAAACAACGTGGTTTAAGAAAAGGGATTTTTAACTTCGGACTTTACTTTTCAATTTGAATATATTATTTATTGATCTTTATCTCAAATTTGTGATATATATAAACTTTGCTGAGTAAATTAATCATTTTCTTTGCAATAGACATTTCAAAATGGGAGGAGCGTGAATTAAAAAAAAACATTTGTCTAAAATATTATATTCGGTTTATTGGAAAGAGCATAAAATTTCAGATTGACCCTGGAAATATCGTAAAAATAGAATCAATAGAAAAATTTTGATAGATTTTCAAAGTTTAAAAATTGAAAAATGCTGAACTCGTAAAACTCAATTTAATTACTGATTCTTTTTTTTAAATAAAGAATAATATTTCTATTACTTTTCATACAACTTTAATAATTTATTTTTGAAGTATAATCCATAAAGAAAATAAACAACCCACTTTTAAAAGAGAAATTACGAGTTGTTTTTTTAAATATTTTATTCAAAGTTTCGTGTTAGGGGTGTCAAAAATTCCTACAAAAATTCTGATACACCTACTGCTAGACTTAAAAATTCCCTTCTGGCTTCCTGCTTCCCCAACTGTACTGACATGCAGAAGTCCAAGTGTAATGTAAACAAACATTTTGCTGCTAAACTCGCTACATAGTATCCCTGCAACTTAGGTCCCTGATAGTAGCCCCCTACATCAAAGTGCCAATGTGTCGTATTTTGTGTAATTAAAAAAAACAAACAGGTAAAACCAAACAGGAGACCCATGTAAAAAAGTAAATTTATTAGACTTAAGGAGTCGGAGTCTGATAAAATGACTCCGACTCCTAGTACTCTTAGAAATGCAAATCGAATCAAATTATTGTGTTTATGATAAACATTATGATTTAGCTACATAATAAATAATTGTGGACATAAAACTACATCTAAAAGAAACACAAAAAATATTTTTTTAAAAACCCGAAAAAAACTATGCTGGTTTCGATTGTAAATATTTACAAATTATTTTGTTCTATATTAAGTTTCTGTTAATTAGTGATGCCCAATAAATGAGGGTTCATTTTATGTAAACTTTATTAAATAAAATTATCCTTATTCGAAAATCCCAAATATTTGATAAAATATCAAAATTCAAACAATTTTCTATCGACATATTAGGTAAATGTGGACAGAAAAGTATTTGTAAAAATATTTAAAAAAAAACAATAAAAATATTTAAAAAACATTTTGTGCTCAGTTGTCGACAAACTTTGAATCAACTTATTTTGTTTATGGTAAACATTATTATTTTCTCAGAAATAACGAAAATAAATAAACTCATTTTTGATTTAAAAAATCCAAGTATCAGATTGAATCATCTATTATTAAAAAGATTAGGAAGGGGTGGGTGCTCATTTTCAGTTTAATTTATGAAACAAAGGCGTCAGTATTAAAAAATTTTTTCATTCTATTTTCGGAACATTTTTTATGGCTTTTCAGACGTAATGGCAAACAAAAAAATTCATTTTATTTTTATTTTTTTATCAGTAAAACTACGTTGGATTCGATTGTAAACATTTATCAATTATTTTTTCTTTTCTTCTGTTAAGTGCTTATTTTATGTAAACGAAATAAAAAATCATTTTATGTAAACGAAATAAAAGAATCATTTTATGTAAACGTAATAAAAGAATCATTTTATGTAAACGAAATAAAAGAATCATTTTATGTAAACGTAATAAAAGAATCATTTTATGTAAACGAAATAAAAGAATCATTTTATGTAAACGAAATAAAAGAATCATTTTATATAAACGAAATAAAAAAATCATTGTATGTAAACGTAAAAGAATTATTATTATGTTAAAAGGTATTTAATGGGATTTTTTAAGCGTAAAAAATAACTTACCTTTCATATTGTAAACTTATTTTAATATTTAAATTTTACTTAAATGAACACATTTTGGTCAATGTCAAGTTTCTTTCCAACTCCTTAAAAAAATTTAAAATGACGACTTGAATAGGTTTTCGGTGATGCTGAAAACAAATATCACATTTAAATTTGGGGCAGATAAGTAGTTTTCATGATATGAAGAAATTACTTTTTCAATAAGTTCGGGATCACTTTCCTATATAAAATAACGTAAAACGAGAACCCACTTTTTGGTCACTTAGTAATTTCTTCATAACATAAAGCAATTTTTAAGTGATATTTGTTTTCAGCACCCCCCCACCAAACCGGCGCTGTTTTTTACTAAGAGATTCGTTCATTTTTTTTTTTTCATTTTCAAGTTTGTTTTATATGACCAAATTATTAGGTGGCCAGAATGTGGGTGCTTTTTTTACGTGAAATTTATATAAGACAGTGATCCCTCACTTTTTAAAAAAGTAATTTCTTCATATCATGAAAACTACTAATCTGCCCCAAATTTAAATGTGATATTCGTTTTCAGCATCATTGAAAACCTAGAAAAGTCATCACTTTAAAGTTTTTGGAGTAGTTGGAAAGAAACTTGACATTGACCCACATGGTCACATTTCATATATATTTTATTCACGAAACCAATATTTTTATTGGATTGCAATAAAATATAAACTTATTTTAATATTTAAGATTATTCTAAAGTTGTTAAATAATATTGTTGTAAAGTGAAAAAAATAAACTTACCTTCCATTCCCGAAATTTAATACGAAAAAAAAAATCGTTTTTCTTTTGTGTCCAACGCAGAAAATTTGTTTGTTTGTTAGGATTTCTTAATATAATCTTTAGTAAATTGATACAAATTTTGTTTTGTGTGTCCAATTCATTAAGCAATTGAATATATGAAAATATAAAAGAATCAAAATTAAAAGATAAAAAACACGATTTAAACGTTAAATTATTATAAGAAAAAAAAATCAACTGCTTCAGAACAAAGAACTTATGTTCATCGTAAAACGGTGTAATCATTATTTTGTTCCTCGTGTAAAAGATTGAACATTTCATTATGATTTGGATTAGTCGAACTACTGTTTACATCCAAGATGAGAACAGTAATCCAAATAATCCAAATATAAAAAAATGCAAAACTGAATATTTCACATAAACAATTCAAAAAGGAAGGAATTGAACAAATAGCGAAGTCAATCAAATAACAAAAACTAGATTTGAACCAACAAGAAACAAAACAATAATCACATGATTACATTATGAAAATTACGAATTATTTTTATCAGATTCGATTCCGTTAACTTTATGATGACCTTAACTTATAATTCCAGACTTAAACCTGATGTTTTACATGCAATCAACGACTAACGATGGAAGTGTAGTAACTGTTTCTAGTTTGTTTACGCATTTCAACGTTGTATCGCGTTATCACATTTTTGGTTTTACTTGGCATGTTTTCCGCCCTCCCATGTATTACCACCTCCTTTGATAGAGAAGTACCGCAATGTTGTAAAATGTTACGACTCGCAGATGTGAATATGAGAAAAATCGATATCTAAGAACATTCAGTAATTTGCTTGCACCCTACTTGTTTATATATATATATATATATATATATATATATATATATATATATATATATATATATATATATATAAATATATATATATATAATATATATATATATAAATATATATATAAATATATATATATATATATAAATATATATATAAATATATAATATATATATATATATATATATATATATATATATATATATATATATATATATATATATATATATATATATATATATATATATATATATATATAAGGATTACAGTTAAGTTTACCAAAATGATCCAAGATGGCAAAACTAAAGAAAATTATAAATATTAAAGAATTAATATTTATAAAGTAGGGAAAGGTTACGACGCGCGGCTGATACCGATGATTGCAGGTCTCGTCCTATCCATGCTTGACGGGAATTAACGAGAATTCGGGTCAAATTATGTAAGAGTGCCTAAAAAATATAGAAAAATATATTTTTAGTTGGCAATAACTTTTAGAAAAGGAAGAGTTATCGATCCTTGACAAGCGACATCTTTCAACGGTTCTTGAAACTAAAATACAAACATCTTGCAGTTTATATGTTCATAAACAGTTGCTTTTAAATCCTTTTATCTTTTCATCCTCATCAGTGCACCAGTGCACCAGCACCACTGCAACTGCACCAGATGAAATGTAAAATGCCCTGCTCGCGAGTGTGAGTATGTGAGAAAATAGAATAGAACACAAATCGATAATTAATTAAATCACATTTTTTTTGCCTTTTTATATATCGTTTCAAGAATCTGATAGTCAAACTTGGGGCAAATTTACCGTTTGCATGGTATTTACCCCTGAACCCACGAACTACTTTCCACCATTTTGCAGCTTCCGTTTATGCTACGCGCATGCACGCTGTAGCATAAACGACGGCTTCACCAAGCAAACTACGTTGGGAGGGAGGGGATTTTTTTTTCCAGGACATAGAATTTTCTAATTTTCAAAAATACATTATAGCACTTTTTGGGTGGAAAATTTAAAATTAGCTGAAAAAGAAATAAAACAAGAAAAGGAAAGCACTTCAAGTTGGAGTAGGGGGGGGGGGTAATTTATCTGTTTTTTTTTTTGTTTTTTTTTTTTTGTTTTTTACCTGGAACATAGAATTTTCAAATTTTCAAAAAGTAACGCACCGACATTTACCAATTAGAACACCATTTAACATTTTCCGAAGATGTTACTGTGTACATTGGGGGCGCAAGCAGGGGGGGGGGGCGAATGTGATGTTGGGGCGCGTAAAATCTTCGGAAAATGTTAAATGGTGTTCTAATTGGTAAATGTCGGTGCATTACTTACGGAAAAACGTTTAACTAAACTGCAAAAGCACCTATTAAGCCACATAAGTTCTATAATTGAATCTCCCTCCCGCAAAAAAAGAATGAAAAACATAAAGATGTTTGGTGCTTATGTTTTTGTAAACCACATTAAAAACTACGCGAAACAAAAAAAAAAAAGTCCCCCAATTTGTTGTACTTTTTTCTTAACTGTAAGTCATTAAAAAAAAATGTCAGTGCGTAATTTTTTGATTGGTACGCCATGTGAGAAGGCAGTTTGCTAGGTGAAGCAAGCCGTCGTTTATGCTGTAGCGCACGCGCGTAGCGTAAATGGAGGCTGCAAAATGGTAGAAAGTTATTCGTGGGTTCGGGGGTCAATACCATGCAAACGGTAAATTTGCCCCAAGTTTGACTATCAGATTCGTTGTCAGCGACCTCAATTACCTATAAAAAAACAAATTAGAGTGATCGGTGTTCTGTAGTAGCGGATCTGGATATTTACCGTATTAAATATTTACAAAACTTGTAAGGATTAAAAACCAACTTTTTTCTATTCACAAAAAAAAACTTTGTGTAAGTAACAAAACGAACGTATATGTAACAAAATATATTCAAATAAATGGGTGTCTTTCTGAGTGCGTTTTTTAATATATTTACAGAACTTTAATAATAATAATAATAATAATAATAATAATAATAATAATAATAATAATAATAATAATGATAATAATAATAATAATAATAATGATGTTGATGGTGATGATGATGAAAAAAAAATAAAATAAAATAAAATAAATGTCCTATATTAATTGCAAAACATTAGAAACTGAAATTTTCGGACGCTAAACTTGTCTTTATGGAGAAGTAAGCAAATAGCAAGTTTTTTATTTGTTTTTTTTTAAATAAAAATAAAAATTATAAAAAGATTTGTATCTTGTGATAATAATTTTCATCTTTATAAAAATAAAGTTATAAAAGATATGTTAATAAAATATATTTTTTTAAAATCTCGATTGTTTATACTTGTGATTTTATTATGCATAAAAATTGGCTCGGTCTAGAAGGATTTCTCCGCCACTGACCACCTATATACATCACACTTTAAATAAATATTGAATTGTATTAAAAGCGCACGAAGAAAGACACACACACACACACACACACACACACACACACACACACACACACACACACACACACTGTACATACAAATTACTCTTGGTCGCAAAATTCCGCACAAGTCAGTTATTTTTTATTTGTTTATGCCATAAAAAGTTTGGTTATAATAATTTTATTTCAATTTTTTTTTTAATTGTGTATTTTTTTATTGACATCATCCGAAATTCTCAGTTATAACGTCGGTTTATTTATTTATTTGGTATTATTTTACGACCTGTCCCAGCGTAGTATAAACACACCAACTACCCCATGTTAAGAACGGCTTTCGGAATAAACACCTCCCAACGTCCCCATGTTAAGAACGGCTTTTGAGGTTTGGGGTGCTTTTTCCGAAAGCCGTTCTTAATATAGGGGGGTGGGTGAAGTGTTTATAATATGCTAAAAAAATCTACCATTTATTTATTTATATTATTATTATTATTATTATTATTATTATTATTATTATTATTATTATTATTATTATTATTATTATTAATAATAGTTTTATTAAAAGTTCTATAAATATATAAAAAAGAACGTACTCAGAAAGACACCCATTTATTTAAATATAGTTTGTTTAAATACGTTCGTTTTATTACTTAACTTAAAAAGTTTGCGTAAATAAAAAAGTTGTTGTTTTTATCCTTAAAAGTTTTGTTCGAATATGCCTGCTATTTGACCTGTTTACAAGTTTAGAAACAACTAAAGGCGATGTCAAGGTCGAACAAACGGTGCTTCTTGAATTGTTCGCCTATTTTTGTCGTCTGCTACGTGGTATCTAATCTTTACTTGATCCTAAAATGTTTATTATGGACGCAGAAAAGTTATCGTAAAATCAAGAGGTCGAGGATTAGTGAAGTTTTATATTAGAGAATGAATGATGGAACATAGAATGAGGAGAGCAAAGAAATCTATGATTTCATTAAAAACAACAAAAAACAATCATAAATGACACGATAATAAATAACAATTGCAACGATAAAAACAGACATATGAGAACTCACACGGAGAACACGACTTTGGCTTTATCTTCCCATATTGGCATGACGTAGGGAGTCATCTGCATTGTGCCGCTATTGTGAGTACTGGATAATATATTTCAAAATACAAACCTCAGAATATTACACCAACATCACTTAATAAAGCCATTTTGAACAAGATTGTCTTATAAATGAGAGAGAATTAGAAAACAAATCTGCTACAGAAATATCCCAAAAGGTATACAAGGACTTGCAGTAAAAATAGAAGAACGGGCTAAGCATATTTCGGGTGAATTCAATAAGGATCAATGTCTAATGATGATCATTATTAATGCTGACAAAAATCAAGACTTGCTAATGATTTTAAGAAGATGAATGTAAATATGTTCACTAGACGATCTGTAAAAATTTAAATACCGAATGCTTCAACAAGTGTTGTTGCGAACGTATACAGAAAGAGCAGTTGAAAATAAGTCATACACAATCAATTATGACTGTGTAATTCCTACGGCTACGTATTAAAAACTGATCTACTAAAGCTGGCATCGTTATATGAAACACGAAAGAATACGAATCAACCTTATAGTAGTAGTATTAGTAGAAATGAGTGTTTCCAACGATGCAACGTTAAACGGAGATGAGAAGGGAGGATAACAAAATACGAAAGTCGTTCGTACGACATGGAATTAGAAATTGGAATCGTAGGAAGATCTTAATCATACTAAAATGATGTAATTATATGGTAATTATAGGAGTAACTAGACTCATTAACAAGAAATTGAAAAACTAACTGGTAAATATACCCGAGGAGAGGAAATTGGAAATCTATCTGGCAAATATACCCGGTGACAGAAAATTGAAAAACTACCTGCCAAATATACCCGGTACCCTGAAATAAAATGATATTTCCTTTTGAAAAAGTTAAATCATTCAAGTCAATGTAAGTGTAGGATACGCATTTGAAAACATTATTTTAAAACAACATAATCTATTGTAATCTATTGAAAATAACTCACATTATCCTAATCTGAAAATATACTCCCTCTATCACAGCTTCTGTAAAAAAATACCATGAACGGCCCATTAGGTCTGTCAGAATTGGGGGGGGGTTACAACCCTAACAAAATACTTCAAATAAAATATAAAACACTCGTAATTTCTCTTTTTAAATTAGGTTGTTAATGGAATATGTTGCATGAGGGACTGAACAGGAGTTTTCACCGGCTGGAGTTACGCCCCCTTTAGTCAGCCCAAGGAATGCCTAGATCACTGTGCTTTGTAGACTGTTTTAATTCTTATCAGACTTTTTGTTGTGTTTTTTTTTCCTTTTTTTTCCTTTTCCTTAATCGTTATGTTGTCTACCTGTCCAGAGTCTGAACTACTACTTTCGTTTTCCTGGTCCTCATATTGGGTTTTGACAGCCTGCACCTTCTTTTTCCTTGATACTTTGCATTTCGCGGCAAAGTGGTTTTTCCCATTACATTGATAACAGGTCTTGCCAAATGCAGGACATAACTCTTTTCTCGGTCCATGCCGCAGTGCACACGCCCAGCAATCTCTGCCAGTTTGTGCCGATGTCTTTCTCCTCGGTTTAAAATCAACCTTATTCACTCCTTCAGGCCTTAGGATTCTGGACTGGACCGTGGCATTTTCAGACAGCTTACAAATGTCAATACATTTGTGTAAGTCTAACTGTCTTATTTTCAATAATTCAGCTTGTGTCTGGGGGTTGTGTATTCCCAGCACTACCTGATCTCTGAGTACTGATGAAACGCAATTGTCACAAAAATTGCACGTTTTGACTAACGTCCGAAGTGCCGTAATAAAGGATTCCACATTCTCTGATCCTCCTTGCTTTCTAGAATGAAATACGTAACGCTCGTAGGTCTCATTCGTTTCCCCTATAGCGTATTTATTGAATGCCTGAATAATTTCGGTGGGTGTTCTTTCATCCTCAGGTGTTAGAAATTGAGATCCGTAGTAAACCTTCAATGCGTCATCTCCCAACGTGTGAAGCAAAAGTGCCGTTTGATATTGTAATGACTGTCTCGTCAAACACGTAATAATGGCGTAGTTATGCCATTTCAGTTTAAACAACTTCCAGTTCGCCGATAAATTATCTTCCATACATAAGGGCGCTGGTGAGCAAGGCAAATGGCAAAGTGGAATCTGCGGTAAAGATGGCAAAGAACATTTTCCGGAAAGCGATGGACGATAAGGCTGATCCATACCTAGCAATGTTGGATCACAGGAATACGCCAGCCAAAGGTCTCTTATCACCAGCTCAGAAGCTGATGTCAAGGAGAACAAAAACACTTCTCCCAACCAGGGAGAATTTACTCAAGCCAGAATTGCCCCAAAATCTGAGAAAATCAGTGAAGCAAGACCGCAGGAGGCAAGAACATTCTTTCAACCACAAAGTAAAACCACTTAAACCATTGTATCCTGGAGATGTAGTACGGATGAAACCACACATAAATGGTCAAAAAGAGTGGAGGAAAGCTGTTGTATGGAGGAGACTGGATGAGCAATCATACTATGTAAAAGTGGATGGGGACTTATATCGACGGAATAGAGTAGATTTGAAGAAAACTGCAGAGACACCCCCACTCACATCAGGAATACACCAGCCATATGAAGTGCAGAGCGAGTTACCCAAGAATAAAGGGCAGAGTACAGAAGAGATATGTAACTCAGAATCACCTCAATATGAAGGTGAAATAAGAGAAAACCTCAATCCGATCCCATCCCCAACAAAACCAAGTCCGGAAAGGTTGCGGACAACACAGTCAGGAAGAATAATAAGAGATCCTGTGAGATTCAAGGATTTCACAACATAAGTGAAAGGGCAGAATCAGCCCAAGGAATGCCTAGATCACTGTGTTTTGTAGACTGTTTTAATTTTTTGTTGTGTTTTTTTTTTGTCTTTATCTTCTGTTTTTATTATTGAGAAAAGGGAAGATGTTGCATAAGGAACTGAACAGGAGTTTTCACCGGCTGGAATTACGCCCCCTTACCGGTGTACTCATGTTTGGCAGATCTAAATAAAGACGCCATTTTTATAGAAGCTGATCTGTCGTTATGTCTTATTCAATCTATTGACATCCTCGATAATGACACAGAATATACTTCCAAAATAAACTATTAAAGTTGTTTAAAAAATAATAGAAATATAATTTTTATTTTAAAAAAATAGTGTTTACAAAGTTGTTCAAAAATAATAGAAATATAATTTTTATTTAAAAAAAAAATAGTGTTTACAAAGTTGTTTAAAAATAATAGAAATATAATTTTTATTTTAAAAAATATTGTTTACAAAGTTTAAAAATAATAGAAATATAATTTTTATTTTAAAAAAATATTGTTTACAAAGTTGTTTAAAAATAATAGAAATATAATTTTTATTTAAAAAAAAATAGTGTTTACAAAGTTGTTTAAAAATAATAGAAATATTATTTTTATTTAAAAAAAAATATTGTTTACAAAGTTGTTTAAAAATAATAGAAATATTATTTTTATTTAAAAAAAAATAGTGTTTACAAAGTTGTTTAAAAATAATAGAAATATTATTTTTATTTAAAAAAAATATTGTTTACAAAGTTGTTTAAAAATAATAGAAATATAATTTTTATTTAAAAAAAATATTGTTTACAAAGTTGTTTAAAAATAATAGAAATATAATTTTTATTTAAAAAAATATTGTTTACAAAGTTTAAAAATAATAGAAATATAATTTTTATTTAAAAAAATATTGTTTACAAAGTTGTTTAAAAATAATAGAAATATAATTTTTATTTAAAAAAATATTGTTTACAAAGTTGTTTAAAAATAATAGAAATATAATTTTTATTTAAAAAAAAATATTGTTTACAAAGTTATTTAAAAATAATAGAAATGTAATGTTTATTTAAAAAAAATGTTTACAAAGTTGTTTAAAAATA
The DNA here is from genome assembly GCF_053919585.1 of Euprymna scolopes. Lineage (NCBI taxonomy): Eukaryota > Metazoa > Mollusca > Cephalopoda > Sepiida > Sepiolidae > Euprymna > Euprymna scolopes. The sequence goes on along the minus strand of NC_136527.1, from coordinate 162,481,892 downwards.
ATAGAAATATAATTTTTATTTAAAAAAAAATATTGTTTACAAAATGCCTGCACTCATTCATGCAGATATTTTTTACGTAATGAAATCAATTGAATTTTACGAGTTACTTTTTTTTTCAATTTTCAAACTTTAAAAATCTATCAAATTTTTTTTAATGGTTCAATTTTTAGAATATTTTCAGTTTCAACGTGCAATACTATGCTCTTTCCAATAAACCGAATACAATATTCTAGGCAAGGGTTTTTTGTTAATTTAAAATGGCGCCGGCTTCTCTGTTGAAGTTTGGGAAAATTAGTAAAAAATTAAAATATACAAAATACTGTTAAAAACCCACCGATTATATGTCAGCCTATGTCACGGTAACATATATTTAGCGACTTTCTAACAGTATTTTTCTAGTTTTTATTTATAACCACTTTTCCCAAACTTACCGTGTGAAAGAGAGAGTCGGGCGCCATTTTAAATGTTCCCATACATCGGTAAACACGGTATGTTTTTCGAGCTGAATAAACATGTTACATTAAATAAAAACACAAGAAAATTATCCAGTTAGGTAGAGAAGTAACGTATCTTGCCTTTGATAACATTTATTTGTTATATATTTGTTTTTTGACAACTTTTTCGAATCTGTGTGTACAGAAATACAAATTCAAAAAGTGTTTTCGACATTTAAGAAGAAAAAAATAAAAATAGTCGATGACCGACATTTAAGAAAAAAAATAGTCGATGGTCTCCCTCCACATTCTCTTTATTAAAATACACATTCTCTTTATTAAAAGACACATTATCTTTATTAAAAGACACATTCTCTTTATTAAAAGAAGTCAGTTTATTTACTTATTATCCCTAAAAATCGTAAAATTTGTTTTTTCTTAAAAAAAAAGTACTTCGCTTATTAAAGTCTGTTTTCAAACGGAAAAAAACGGTAAATTTATACAAACACCGTGACAGCGAATTAACCCTAACCCTAACCCTAACCCTAAACCCTAACCCTAACCCTAACCCTAAACCCTAACCCTAACCCTAACCCTAACCCTAACGCTGTCACGGTGTTTGTATAATAATACCAAAAAAAAAAAAAACTAGTGTTTCCACATTCTCTTTATTAAAAGAAGTCAATTTATTTATTTATTATCCCTAAAAATCGTAAAATTTGTTTTTTCTTAAAAAAAAACCTACTTCGTTTATTAAAGTCTGTTTTCAGACGAACAAAAAATTATCAAAGCAAATTAAATGTTTATTGAAACGTTCGAATTTTTTTAATGTGTTTTTTATTTGAATTTGTCTCTCAACCAATTCAACGGATTATGTGATAATGGTTTAATGATGTTACATGTTTGCAATTCAAATCTGATTCGAATTTCCAGGATTTTAAACTGTTATAGTAAGAAACATTGTCAGACTCTATTTGTTTAGTTGAAACTACAAGTTTGAACTCGCAAACTCTTCTGATAACTTCCGTATCACTATGTATTTACTGTTGTAATCCACAAGTCTTATAAGAGTAGTTGTTGATGGGCCGAAATCAGAAACTCATAGTAATAACGCTGGCGTCCCTGAATATTCCATCCTGGGCCCAACTCTCTTCTTAATCTTCATCAAGGATTTCTCAAATCACATTCTTAGATCATTCGTAAGCATTTATGCAAACGACACCGCAATTTATGGCTACACTTCAAAGGCCAGCAATAACCAATATATTTTTTATTCTCTTTTCTGATCTTGAGAACTCTGTGCAATGGGGAAAAAGGTGGCCGGTAAATTTTAATGCATCGAAAACCAAGCTTCTCTCCTTTCGTCATATACGCCCTGACCCCAATTTAAATCAGTGACTCTCGTCTTGGGGAAGTTCTTTGTCTTGGCAAGATTCTTTCACTCTTGGTCTGAACTGTTGGATACAACATGGTAGTCTTCAAATCAAATGTAAACAAATTCTTGTTGAGCCGTCACAATAAATAAGCCAATTCTACCAAATTTACACAATTAATGATCACTGTCATACGGTCTTGTTTATTAATTCCTATCCTCGCGTTGCCTTCGGACCTTGATAAGTGGTGATTCCCAAGTAAAAAAATGTATTGTCTAAATTCCATATTTCGTTGTTTGTGTTATTCCTTATTTGAGTTTTTATGTGAAATATTTAGTTTGTCAATTTTTAATATGATGATTATTTGGATTATTCGAACTACTGTTCTCATCTTGGATGTTAACAATAGTTCGACTAATCCAAATAATAATGAAATGTTCAGTCTTTAAAAACTCATTTTTGATCTTAATACATATTTTTTTTAATGAATTGGACTCGCAAAAGAGAAATTTACCAAAGAAATACCCAAAGTATTGACAAATATAATCAAAACTTGATAAGAAAACAATTCGGCGGTCTAAGTAACGGACATTTTTACACGAGGAACGAAATAATGATTACACCGTTTTACGATGACCTAAATCTTTAGCAGTGGATTTTCTCTTTTAATAATTTCACGTTTAAATCGTGTTTTTCATATTCAAATTTTGATTCTTTTATATTTTCATATATTTCATTCCTTAATGAATTGGACACACAAAACAAAAGTTGTATTCATCGACTAAAGAGATCCTAAAAAATCAAAATAAATTTTATGTTTTGAACACAAAAGAACAAAGAATTTAACTTGATTTTTATTCGCATTGAATTCCTGGAATGAAAGGTAAGTTTCTTCTTTTTTGTTTACAATTCCATTAAATAACTTTTAAAATTAACTTAAATGTTAAATTACATTTATTTATTTAATTTACAATCTAATAAAAATATTGGTTCTATATGTTTCATAGAAGACGTGAATAAAAGTATGAAATTGCGATTAAAAAATCTCCTAAAAATCTATTATTTTTTCAACGAAAGAGTAAAAAACAAAATCCCCGAATAATAATTGTAAATGATCCCCCCCCCCATTTTTATATGAAACCAAATATAAGAAATTTAAGAAAACCAACAACGATATTTTTTACGGTATCTTTCATTTAGTAAATTGTTTGGTAAAATTTCGAAATCACAAACAATGATCACTAACTGACCATTAAGTGGGTGCTCACTTTACATGGAATTTATATAAGAAATTAATAACCCATTCTAAAATCTTAAATATTTATTATTTTTTTTTAAATTCCTTCTTTGCAGATGTATTTTAAAGCTTCGCAGATGTATTTTTAAGGCTGTTGAAAGTTGATTTAAATAGGAAAGTTATCCCACATTCTAAAACCTTTAATATTTATTATTATTTTTAAAGTGTTTCTTTGCAGACTTCTTGAAACGTACAAAAATATATAGAGTTTGAATTTTTATTGTGTAAACTATGCTGGGTTAGAATCTAAAGATTAAGCTAAATATTGTTGTTGTTGTTATTTTTATTATTATTATTATTATTATCATTATTATTATTGTTATTATTATTATTGTTATTATTATTATTATTATTATTATTATTATTATCATCATCATTATTATTGTTATTATTATTATTATTGTTATTATTATTATTATTGTTATTATTATCTGAGTAGCATTCTGGGTTCTGCATTCAAACATAAAGTCATTCAATAAAAATAATTCTCAAGACACAACAAAAATAATCATTAAATCAATGTTTACTTTTTAAAATTACAAAACCAGGAAAAGTACCAAGTACCCATGTGTGCTTATTTTTCTGAGCCATTCGTAGGGTCAAAACACTAATTTGCTACATCTGGTCTGGTATAACTACCACAACTATCTTTGTCATAGACAGAATTCAAGAAGAGTCACAATCTAATAACGATGTTGCATCTTTATGTTTTACAAGTATTTTAATTTTGAGTATTTTCTGTCTAAATTCATAGAATTAGATTTTATTGAAAACAAGTTGTTACTGGTCGCATGATTAAATTGCTTAAAATTTACGCGAGTTGCTTTTGACTTCTTTTTTCACATAGATGTTAGCTAACTTCAACTAGGCCAGCATTCGCCCATGTATGGAGTATTACTGTCCTAGTTGGGCTGGTGCATCTGCTAATAGTCTCTCGTTCCTAGACAAGGTTCAAAAGAAAGTCGCCAATCTGCTAGGCTCCAACTGGCATCTAAGCTTCAGCCTCTGTCCCATCAACGAAATTTTGCATCCCTCTGCCTGTTCTACAAGTATTTTAATGTTCAATGCTCTGGCGAACTGCAGACACCCTCGACAAACCCGACAGGTAGCTAAATCCCACCCCCACACAGTAGAGATCCCTAGATGTAAAAGATCTTTCTACTCCAGTAGTTTCTTCCCCAGAACCGCTAGACTTTGAAATGCATTCCAGGTCCCTGCTTCCCCAACTGTACTGACATGCGGAAGTTCAAATGTAACGTGAACCGAAATCTTGCTGCAGAAATCCCTACATAGTACCCCAGTAGTTGTTGCCCCTGATAGTAGCCTCCTACACGAAAGTGGCAAGTTGAATTGTTTGGGGTGAAAATGTAATTAAAAAAAGATAACAATTTTTGAAAGTCTTTCAATGAACTAATTATCAATGAACGGTACATTTTCTTTTATCTTCAATACTTGTGTATTCTATTAAAATTCACCTCTGACATTTTTGTGCCTTTTTCATGATCGACTGAAAAAACTTCAGTGAAACTTTTAATTCTGGCTTTATATTTTCCTTCCCAGTCATTAAAGTTTCGACTTTTTGACAAAACATATTTATAGAAAAATCAACAAAATTGAATTATTACAAAACATCTGTTCCCAAAATAGTTCTATGGTTGTTAACACGAAGATGTTGTATTACCGATAAATATCACATTAATGATTAATTCACCTTCCATATTTTTTCTCGATGGGGCTGTTTTGCAAGAGTTTAGTATCATAGGTTTATTTAATTTGTAGTGTCATTTAATTTGTAGGTTTATTTAATTTGTAGGTTTATTTAATTTCCATCCAAATTTATTCCCGGCCCAGTCATTGTGTTGGGTGTTTTGCAAGAGATTAGTATTACAGGTTTATTTAGTTTGTAGTGTTATTTGATTCCCATCCATATTTCTTCCCGGACCAGTCATCGTGTTGGGTGTTTTGCAAGAGTTTTGTATCATAGGTTTAATTAATTTGTAGTGTTATTAAATTTCCTTCAAAATTTATTCCCTATGCAGTCATCGTGTTGGGTGTTTTGCAAGAGTTTAGTATCACAGGTTTATTTAATTTGTTGTGTTATTTAATTCGTAGGTTTATTTAATTTGTAGTGTTATTTAATTCCAATCCAAATTTATTCCCGGCCCAGTCATTGTGTTGGGTGTTTTGCAAGAGTTTAGTATCATAGGTTTATTTAATTTGTAGTGTTATTTAATTCTCATCCAAATTTCTTCCCAGAACAGTAATCGTGTTTGGTGTTTTGCAAGAGTTTTATATCATAGGTTTATATAATTTTTAGTGTTATTTAATTCCCATCAAAATTTATTCCCGGCCCAGTCATCGTGTTGGGTGTTTTGTAACGTGCATCCAGGAGATAAGCGCCCACGTGTTTGCATGTTGTGTGGGTACGTGGGAGAGACGGATGAGGGGAAAAGACTTATCTCGAGACCAGCTCAGCATTACCGACCAAACATAGAAAAGAAAGACCAAGATGGCGGCCGCCGTCTTTTGTAAATTATGATGTCTCGCAAAGTCACACGAATTCTCGGAATATGAAAATTTAGCCGGCCTAAAACGACGATAAAAGGGGGTGATGAGAAAGACGTGGGGAGAGCGATGATTGAGTTGGCCGGGGAATTGTGTGGCTGTTGCTTCTTGTGCCGTGTGAGGATATTTTACCATTGTTGGATTCCGTGCAGAACCGGTGTATAACGGTTATTGAATTGCTGCAACATTTATAACATCTTTTCCTGAACTTGCCGTGTTAAAGAGAGTCAGGCGCCATCTTGAATTTTTCCTTACACATATTTGTTACATGTTTTGCAAGAGTTGAGTATCATAGGTTTATTCAATTAGTAATGTTATTTAATTCCCTTCCAAATTTATTCCCGGACCAGTCATTGTTTTGGGTATTTAGCAAGAGTTTAGTATTATAGGTTTATTTAATTTGTAGTGTTATTTAATTCCCATCCCAATTTTTTCCCAGACCAGTCATCGTGTTGGGTGTTTTGCAAGAGTTTAGTATCATAGGTTTATTTAATTTGTAGTTTAATTAAATTCCCATCCAAATTTATTCCTGGCCCAGTCATCGTGTTGGTTGTTTTGCAAGAGTAAAGCATCTTGGGTTTATTTAATATCTAGTGTTATTAAATCCCCATCAAAATTAATCCCCGGCCCAGTCATCGTGTTGGGTGTTTTGCAAGAGTTTAGTATCATAGGTTTATTTAATTTGTAGTGTTATTTAATTCCAATCAAAATTTATTCCTGCGCAGTCATCGTGTTGGGTGTTTTGCAAGAGTTTAATAACATAGGTTTATTTAAATTGTAGGTTTATTATATTCCCATCCAAATTTATTCCCGACGCAGTCATCGTGTTGGGTGTTTTGAAAGAGTTTTGTATCATAGGTTTATTTAATTTGTAGCGTTATTAAATTTCCTTCCAAATTTTTTCCCGGCCCAGTCATCGTGTTGGGTGTTTTGCAAGAGTGTAATGACATAAGTTTATTTCATTTGTAGGTTTATGTAATTCCCATCCAAATTTATTCAAGACGCAGTCATTGTGTTGGGTGTTTTGAAAGAGTTTAGTATCATAGGTTTATTTAATTTGTAGTGTTATTTAATCCCTATCCAAATTTATTCCCGGCCCAGTCATCGTGTTGGGTGTTTTGCAAGAGATTAGTATCAGAGGTTTATTTTTTTTGTAGTGTTATTTAATTCCGAACCCAATTTATTCCCAGCCCAATGATTGTCTTGGGTGTTTTGCAAGAGTTAAGCATCTTGGGTTTTTTTATTTGAAGTGTTATTTAATCCCCATCAAACTTTATTCCCGGCCCAATCATCGTGTTGGGTGTTTTGCAAGAGTTGAGTATCATAGGTTTATTTAATTTGTAGTGTTGTTTAATTCCCATCCAAATTTATTCCCGGCCCAGTCATTGTTTTCGGTGTTTAGCAAGAGTTTGTTATTATAGGTTTATTTCATTTGTAGTGTTATTTAATTCCCATCCCCATTTTTTCCCAGATCAGTCATCATGTTTGGTGTTTTGCTAGAGTTTAGTATCGTAGGTTTATTTAATTTGTAGTGTTATTTAATTCCCATCCAAATTTATTCCCGGCACAGTCACTGTGTTAAGTGTTTTGCAAGAGTTAAGCATCTTGGGTTGATTTAATTTGTAGTGTTATTTAATCCCCATCAAAATTAATCCCCGGCCCAGTCATCGTGTTGGGTGTTTTGCAAGAGTGTAGTATCATAGGTTTATTTAATTTCTAGTGTTATTTAATTTCTTCCAAATTTATTCCTGGCCCAGTAATTGCGCTGGGTGTTTTTCAAGAGTTTAGTATCATAGGTTTATTTAATTTTTAGTGTTATTTTATTCCCATCCAAATTTATTCCTGACCCAGTCATCGTGTTGGGTGTTTTGCTAGAGTTTAATAACATAGGTTTATTTAATTTGTAGGTTTATTGTATTCCGATCCAAATTTATTCCCGACGAAGTCATCGTGTTGGGTGTTTTGCAAGAGTTTTGTGTCATAGGTTTATTTAATGTTTAGTGTTATTTAATCCCCATCCAAATTTATTCCCGGCCCAGTCATCGTGTTGGGTGTTTGGCAAGAGTTTAATATCATAGGTTTATTTAATTTGTAGTGTTATTTAATCCCCAGCCAAATTTATTACCGGCCCAGTCATTTTTTTGGGTGTTTAGCCAGAGTGTAGTATTATAGGTTTATTTAAATTGTAGTGTTATTTAATTTTCATCCAAATTTATTCAAGGCCAGTCATCGTGTTTTGTGTTTTGAAAGAGTTTAGTATCATAGGTTTATTAAATTTGTAGTGTTATTTAATTCCCTCCAAATTTATTCCCGGCCCAGTCATTGTGTTGGGTGTTTTGCAAGATTTTAGTGTCATAGGTTTATTTTATTTGATGTGTTATTAAATTCCCATCCAAATTTATTCCCGGCCCAATCATTGTTTTGGGTGTTTAGCCAGAGTGTAGTATTATAGGTTTATTTAATTTGTAGTGTTTTTTAATTCCCATCCAAATTTCTTCCCGGACCAGTCATCATGTTGGGTGGTTTGCAAGAGTTTTGTATCATAGGTTTATTTAATTTGTAGTGTTTTTTAATTCCCATCCAAATTTATTCCCGGCCCAGTCAGCGTGTTGGGTGTTTGGCAAGAGTTTAATATCATAGGTTTATTTAATTTGTAGTGTTATTTAATCCCCAGCCAAATTTATTACCGGCCCAGTCATTTTTTTGGGTGTTTAGCCAGAGTGTAGTATTATAGGTTTATTTAAAATGTAGTGTTATTTAATTTTCATCCAAATTTATTCAAGGCCCAGTCATCGTGTTTTGTGTTTTAAAGATTTTAGTGTCATAGGTTTATTTTATTTGATGTGTTATTAAATTCCCATCCAAATTTATTCCCGGCCCAGTCATTGTTTTGGGTGTTTAGCCAAAGTGTAGTATTATAGGTTTATTTAATTTGTAGTGTTATTTAATTCCCATCCAAATTTCTTCCCGGACCAGTCATCATGTTGGGTGTTTTGCAAGAGTTTTGTATCAGAGGTTTATTTAATTTGTAGTGTTTTTTAATTCCCATCCAAATTTATTCCCGGCCCAGTCATCGTGTTGGGTGTTTTGCGAGAGTTTAATGACCTAGGTTTGTTTAATTTGTAGTATGTAAGGTTTCCGAGTCGACTATCGTCGTAGTCGTCGTTCTTCCCCCGGTGCGTGCGTGCTCTATATATACTACTAATCAGACGACGGTGTCACTCTTTTGTGTGTCCCATCTTAATGGTCGTTCCTATTCTCTACATGCCCTCCCCCCACCATTTGACCACACTACCGTCGTTTTGTGGTCATGTGACTGGAGAATTCCGTGTAGTAGTGAGTTGGTCCTTGCATTTGAGGGGAAAGTGGCCTTGGTGCTCGTGTTACCCTCATGCTGCGTCGTGGGACCGGACTCGTCTGCATTGGCTTGTGGTTGATCGGATCTTGGTCCACCTCAATATCTGTTTCTGATGTGTCACAATCAGCTTCTTCCACCTCCACTATCTCATGCATGTTGCACGGTGGTTTGCTGTCCTCCCTCCTTGGTGTTTGGGGAGGTGGTTGATGGGGTTGTTGAGTGGGTGGATACTCCGGCGTATCCATGACCGGTTTGATTTTCCTGAGGAAACGGCGATTGCGTAATGTGATCCTGCCGCTACCATCCAACCGTATCCTGTACTGCCTGTTACCCATTGTCTCGACGACTCTCCCAGTTTTCGCCCATCGTCGTGGATTTGGTCCCTCCTGATTCTGCACCTGCACAGACTCGCCGACTCGGAGCTGTTGGAGGGGGCGGCTGTGTATGTCGTACTGTTCTTTGTTAAGTACATGCCTTTTCGCCATCGCCCTCTCTCTCAAATCTCTGGTCTCCATCCAACGCTTGTGGATGCAGTATTTTTTGCGAAGTGCGGGGAGATGGCCCCTTACTGTTCGACCATATAGTATTTCCGCCGGCGACAATCCAAGGTCCTGACTGGGCGTATTCCTATGAGTCATCATCGCCCGTGCTGCCCGATCATGATGTAGGTGTCCATAGCCATCAACGCAGTCCGTCAGCATTCTTTTGGCCGTTTTTACGGCCAGTTCAGCTCGGCCATTACTCTGGGGGTAATGTGCAGATGATATGCGCCTTTTTACGCCCCAGTCTTCTAGGAACAATTTGTATTCTAGTGAATCGAATGGTGGCCCTCCATCGGATGATATTTCCTCCGGCGCACCATACGTGCAAAACCAAACCCTCAGGGTGTTACACACCGCTGCAGCCCTTCCTGATGGTAGTGGTGCGACCTCAATCCAACTGGTATATCGGTCCGCGTATACCATGTGACTTTTCCCGTGCATATCTAGCAAGTCAGTGACTGTCTTTTGAAATGGGAATTCCGGGTTTATGGGTGGCATTAGTGGTTCCCTAGGCTGGGATGGGGCGATCAAATTGCAACTCCGACATTGCGCCCTTGTTTGTCGGATGCTGGCGTCTAAACCAGGCCAAAATAACCGTTGTCTGGCGTTAACCAACATACAATTCACCCCTTGATGGGCGGAGTGTAATGCCTCTAACACCTCGGCTCTAAGCTGTTTTGGTATCAAAATTTTGTTCCCTTTTATGGGTACCCCTTCCAGACAATATAGTTGGTCTGCCATCGGCCAGAATTGCAGGATTTCTGGTGGTAGTTCGTGGCGTGACCTTGGGAACCCGTCTTGAATGTATGACCCCAACGTTCGGCACTCCTCATCGGTGGCTGCAGCTGCGACTATCCTATCCCAGGTGATCGCTCGGAACTTGGGGTCATGTGCGTATGCAGCTATGATGGATGCTTGTATACTCCCCTCGATTTGCTGGGAAGTGTCAGTGCCCTTTAGTCTGCTGTGTCTTACGGCACCGGGTATCGGGATGTGCAGTCCGGTGCTGCGTTGAGTTTCCCAGGAACATGCCTAATCTGGAACCTGTACATCAACGACCGCTCCTTGAATGAGAACAGGCGCGGATTTTTTATATTCTCCAGGATCTGATCCGAGAAAATTTTCACTAGGGGCTGGTGGTCCATGGTGACCAATAGGTCTGGGGATCCCAGGATGAACATCTTACAAGACTCCAAGCCATAAATCAGCGCTAGAGCCTCCCCCTCTATAGGGGAATAACGAGATTCTGCATCTTTCGTGAAGCGAGACCCGGCCAAAATCATCTTCCAATGGTCCTTACCACAGTTGGGACCTAATTCCGTTGGGCATTGGCAATGCTTCTGGAACAGAAAATACCCAATGCCAACCTTACTGAAGTCGGTTGAAAGGCAGGTCGCTCTGTTCATATCGAAGGTTTTCACCCCTTCTTCGATTTTCTGAACGATATTCCTCTTCGACTCTTCGAAAAGTCTATTCAATGTGTCATCCCAGTAAAATTTACGGTTCTTTGTCCGCAGAAACTCTCGAAAAGGGGCCATTATATCGGCCTGTGCAAATGTATACGACACCTGGTTAACTAAACCAAACCAGGACCTGATACCAGTAATGCTCGTTGGGGTCGGGAAATTGAGAATAGCCTCCGTCATTTGTTTAGTTGGCTTCACGCCGTCCGAGGTTATCACAAAGCCGGCAAATTCAACTTCATCGTCAGCAAATTGAAATTTGTCAGGCTTAAAGACTATCCCACTTTTATCACAATGGGTAATATAGTCCACAGTATGCCAGAAAGCCAATTCTAAGGACCTGTCCCATAGGAGTGTGTCGTCTATACACCGGGTCTTTCGAGGCATGTCAACTGTGATGTCATCGAACCGGCGCGTGTACCCGTCCCCGGATGCGTGAAAACCCTGGGGAGCCTTGAGATACCGATAACGACCCCATTCCGTTATGAATGTGGTCGCGTCCCGGGCTTTTGGGGAGAGTGGCAGACTATGGTACCCATTCCATGCGTCCAAGACAGTCTTTTTGGTTTGGGCAGGCACCACAGACACCTGATTAAAAGGGGATGGTGTGTGATGAGTCTCTCTCATCGTTGCTACATTCAATTTTTGTAGGTCTACCGACCTTCTTGGTGACCCGTCTTTCTTTGGAGCGACTACCATCCTCGAACACCAGATCGTAGGTGTGCCTGCTGGTACCAGTTCAATAATACCCAACGCAACATCTCGATCCAAATCATCCTTTACCCTTTTCTTCCAGTGTAGGCAAAACCGTCCAACTCGTGCTAGCATGGAAACTGACGTTAAACAATGATAATAGCAAGCAGTTTTGTTTTTTAAATTTTTTAAATTTTATTTTAATAAAATCATCAGAAGAATTGAGGAATAGATTACACATTCGCAACATAGTTGATGTTTAGCGGCAGAATAGATCGAATTGGTATAGACATGTCGAAAGGATGGATAATGTAAATAGAATTAATGGATGTAGATTTATTGAGGTTGATGGGTTTAGAGGGCATGGAGACATGGATTCAGTTAGTTAAGGATGAACTTGGGAAATTCAGATTATGACTAAGCCTTGCACAAAACCAAGAAGCCTGGAAAAGAGCCATCAGGCAAACTCGTCCAAGCCATGCTAGCATAGAAACGAACATTAAACAATGATGAATAAAATTTAATTTTTGAGATGAGGATTGATAATTTGGATTATTCAAACTATTGTTCTCATCCGAGTGTTATTTTCACATTTTGGATAATGTCATATTAGACCTTCTTCAGGTATATCTTGTCAAACTCAGGAATCTTGCAAGGATCTGTGATGTAACTGATAAAGTACCTGATAATTTTAGTTGCAAGTGACATTCTTCTGGAGGTTGAAGGTTCAATCCTCAGTGTTGAGGATACTAAGAATACAATTGTGAATAACTTCTTACCCAGTCATGGCTGATGGAACGAGAGTATGCTGCCGCCGTGGATTAAATAAAGGATTCCATGCAAAATTCTATGCAGATTTCAGAATTCGGCAAGATACCTGTAGAAGGTTGGAGGTTACATCAACCGAAATGTTTTGAAAATAACATTCAAGATGAAAACACTAGTCTGAATAATTGAAATAATTCAAAATTTGATTACTGGAGAAAAGCCACATTCCTGTGAAGTGTGTGGATATTCCTTTACTGAAATATCAACTTTACTGAGACATATGAGAACTCACACCGGAGAAAAGCCACATTCTTGTAAAGTGTGTGCATATTCTTGTTCTCAAAAATCAACATTAGTTATACATATGAGAACACACACTGGGGAAAAGCCACATTCTTGTGAAGTGTGTGGATATTCGTTTACTGACAAATCAAATTTAGTGAGACATATGAGAACTCACACTGAAGAAAAGATACATTCTTGTGAAGTGTGTGGACATTCGTTTACTGACAAATCAAATTTTGTGAGACATATTAGAACTCACACAAGAGAAAAGCCAAATTCTTGTGAAGTATGTGGATATTCTTTTACTGTAAAATCCAAATTAGTGAGTCATATGAGAACTCACGCTGGGGAAAATTTTAACTGCCCAAATGAAGGAGTGGCAAACATCCATTACCTTAAACCATAACGGGGGAAGGATATCCATCCCAAATATAAGAATAAAAAAAGGAATCTTCCAAGGAGACAGTTTATCTCCTCTACTATTTTGCTTGGCAATTAATCCTCTAAGTAAGCTTCTAAAAAACTGCCAAGGTGCTTATAATCTAAGCTACAGCCGCCAAAGAAAATCCTCAAAGTTAATAAACCATTTATTTTTCATGGATGATCTTAAGCTTTATGCTAGCTCGGATAAGGATTTAGATAATCTACTAAAAATTGTCCACACTTTTTCTAATGACATCAAAATGAAGCTCGGGCTGGATAAGTGTGCTATGTGTACTCTGAAAGCTGGCAAGAAGATATCTACTGAAAATATACAGCACGATGAAAATAGTGTAATCAGAGAACTGGATGAACAGGAAACATACAAATACCTCGGCATTGATAAAAATGAGTCCATCCAGCATTCAAAGATGAGAGAGAAACTAAGCCAAGAATATTTACGCCGGGTAAGAAAAATCTGCAAAACTGAAATCACTAACAAGAACAAAATTACGGCAATTAACCAACTTGCCATGCCAGTACTAACATATAGTTTTGGCATTATTGACTGGCCTCAGAAAGACATAAATTGGCTTGACACAAAGACAAAGAAAATGTTAACCTTGTACAGAGTTATTTATCGAAATCAGTGCATGCCTCGTTTGTACCTACCCAGGCGAGAAGGAGGTATGGGACTCTCGGAAGTCAATCATAAACACAGAGCCACAATCGTCAGCATAGGTCAGTACATAATAAGTTCCTGTAACCCCAAGCTTATGAAAATTAAAGATCATTATCAGAATCGAGCAAGTAGTACATCTATAACACAACTTGCCACTAATTTCCGAAAGGATTGCCTTACAAATGATACTGAGAACCCAAACAAGTCTGCCACTAACATAGCCCAGAAAAGTCGGAAAAAATTCACTAGCCAGTTCCATAGTGTTAAAAAAGAAGAATGGACCAACCATAAACGGGCAAAATACCTACCGACTGAACTATCCCAATAATATATTGATAGGGATGGTTCCATGGACTGGCTCAAAAGAGGATCCCTCCATTACGACCAAGAGAGGTTTATATTGGCTGCACAAGACCAGGGCCTGATGACAAACGCCTTCAAATAGACGTGTGGTCTAAGCAACAATAATAAATGCAGGTTCTGTAGCACTGAGGTTGAGAGTGTGGGGCATCTGATTTCTGGTTGCAAAGACGGTTATTATACAGATCGCCATAACGGAGTTTGCAAATACCTTCACTGGAAGATATGTAAGAAACTCAACATTCAGTGTAGTAAAAACATCTGGGAACATATACCCGAACGAACAGTTAGGAATGACAACTACACTATTCACTATGACTACATAATCCCTACTGCTACATATCTAGAAAACGCAGCTGTTAAACCAGATATAGTGATTTGGGACAGAGCAAACAAAAAAGCGACCGTAATAGAGGTCAGTGTACCAAATGATACAGGGCTTAACAGAGTTGATATGAATATGATATGAAACGAAATTGGAAATTAAGAGACGTTTCAATTATACCAGTAATCATAGGAGCAACTGGGCTTATGAAAAAGAACTTTAAAAAGTACATAGCAAGCATACCCGGTGAACCAAGTGCAAGTGAAATACAAACGATTGCACTGAAAGGGACGGCTAGAATCCTGAAAATATCTCTTGGTTGGACTCACTAAAATAGGGGTAAATGTCAGACATCTAGTTGGATGTCCCATCCCCTAGAAGAAAAAGTTTAAGAAAAATGAAAAAAAAGGGAAAATTTTGGGCATTGAATACGCTAAGAGCAAATATGTAAAACAAACGCAAAGGACAGAAACCTGGAGGGAAATCTTCTATTTTCTATTTCTGTGCATGTCCCACGGAGTAATTTAACCTCTCAAAAATACAATATTTTAAAAGAACGAGTGTTTAACGAGGAAGAACTAAAATACATGAGAGATGAAATAACAGTCCTAATAAACACACAGGCAACCCACTAGAGAAACCTATTCTGTATCCCACTGAATTTTATGAGACCGCAAATGTGAGTCCGCAACACCACCACCTTTGATCAGTGCAACAGTTATCGGTAGCTACCCAACAGATAACCCTTACAGAACAAAGTACAACAGAAGTGCATCACTCTATATCAGGAACTCAAATACCTACAGAATCCTCTACACCAGCTCACTCTCACTATAAAGCAGGGAACACATCTGCATTTCCATCAACGTGTGAAATAACTCCTTCACCAGGAAACACTCCATCTTGTGTTTTGCTTCCAGAACCAGATGATGAGCAATTGGAAATAGAAGAAGAACTCTGTAACACAATAGAAAAAGTTAACAATATGAGCATGGAAGGAAGGCCTAGGTTACCTAAAATACAAGCCTTAAGATTCTGTAAGTCATTGATCATCAAAGTCAATATTGCTCTTATAAGGCTTGTTCCAGAAGCAATAGACCTCAGGTAGCTAAATAACATCACATATGCAGAAATAAAACACCTAATGTAACCAAAGCAACCCCAAAATGGAAAGCCAAGCTGATAAAAAAAATAAACACCTGTAGAAAGGAACTTAGCCAATTAAATCAGTTCATGAATAATCCCACAGTGGAAGGTAGACTCAAAATACCTACCGACTGAACTATCCCAAGAATATATTGATAGGGATGGTTCCCTGGACTGGCTCAAAAGAGGATCCCTCCATTACGACCAAGAGAGGTTGATATTGGCTGCACAAGACCAGGGCCTCATGACAAACGCCTTCAAAAAGATGTGTGGTCTAAGCAACAATAATAAATGCAGGTTCTGTAGCACTGAGGTTGAGAGTGTGGGCCACCTGATTTCTGGTTGCAAAGTCCTACTTGGAGACGGTTATTATACAGATCGCCATAACGGAGTTTGCAAATACCTTCACTGGAAGGTATGTAAGAAACTCAACATTCAGTGTAGTAAAAACTCCTGGGAACATATACCTGAACGAACAGTTGGGAATGACAACTACACTATTCACTATGACTACATAATCCCTACTGCTACATATATTGAAAATGCAGCTGTTAAACCAGATATAGTGATTTGGGACAGAGCAAACAAAAAAGCGACCGTAATAGAGGTCAGTGTACCCAATGATACAGGGCTTAACAGAGTTGAGAGGGAAAAGATTACAAAGTATCAAGGACTTATGTATGATATTAAACGAAATTGGAAATTAAAAGACGTTTCAATTATACCAGTCATCATGGGCTTATGAAAAAGAACTTTAAAAAGTACATAGCAAGCATACCCGGTGAACCAAGTGCAAGTGAAATACAAACGATTGCACTGAAAGGGACGGCTAGAATCCTGAAAAGATCTCTTGGTTGGACTCACTAAAATAGGGGTAAATGTCAGACATCTGGTTGGATGTCCCATCCCCTAGAAGAAAAAGTTTAAGAAAAATGAAAAAAAAAAGAGAAAAGCAACATTCTTGTAAAGTGTGTGGATATTCTTGTTGTGAAAAATCAACTTTAATGAAACATATGAGAAATCACACTGAGGAAAAGCCATAATCTTGTTAAGTGCATGACAAATCAAGTTTAGTCAAACCCATGAGAAATCACTTCGAAAAGCCATATTAATGTAAAATTTGTGAATATTCTTTATTCTAAAACCTTTATTTTAGTGATACATATAAGAAATATATTCTATTAATAAAAATATTTTCATTCAAACCATGTTAATTGATCGTTCTAAGCGGAAGAACAGAATATAGTACATCTGAAGAAGGAATAAATTGGTTTAAAACTATAAAAGTCTTCAAAAGATATAAACATTTTACCAAATGGACTCATAAAGCATTGAGAAAACCAAAGACGAAGCTGTTATGCAAAACAGCAGGTATAAAGTGTTGTTATTGAAAATATACAAAATAGTCAAATCTTTATTCTTGCAAAGCATGTGCATAGTCTTGTAATAAAGTTTACTGAGGAAAATGCATCTAAAACCAAACTCATCAACGCTCTGATCCCCATCTGGCATCAATTGAAATGAATGGCTCTCGTACAAGGGAAGCTCCATGTTTTGATAAGATCATGGGCTTGACCTTTACTCATAACCTGAAATGGAACACGTACATCAAGTCAGTTGCATTGTTCCACTCCCTAGAAGAAAAAGATGAAAAGTTGTTTCAGCCAGACGGGTCTTTCTCGTGAAAGATTGGCGAGGGGGGACGAGAGATTGGAGCTCAGACGAGCACCTGCCATGAAAATAACGATAAAACAAAGACAGGCTCGCAACGTCTTTTCTGTGGGAGAGAGGGTGCAGGGAAGAGAAAAGAGCATATATATTTTCTGAACAAAAGGAAAAAAAACACTATTTTCACACATTTTCATTTTTTTTATTCTTGATATTTTTATGTTTTCCATAAGAGGTCAACGAGCCAGATTAAAGACTTTGGCGGCCAGATCTAGCCTGCAGGCTGAAGTTTGATAACACCTCCTTTAAAATCAAAGCTGACTTTAAAACTATGCACAACCTCTATAAATGAGTTATAGAAAACGCACAAGAGTCCTATGTCCAATCTGTTTTATATATATATTTTGATGAAACCGGGATGACACTCGAATAAATGTGAACGAATAATTGAACAATAAGACAATAGTATGCGAGGGTTGTAACGAAAGGAAAAATTGACAAAATTCGATCACTTAAGTGCATAGCTCGATGGGTATTTGTTTACATTGAACTTAAAAACAACATTCTGCAGTGGAAGTTCCGTTCGATTTTAAATACATAAAGGAAGAAAGAAAAGTACTTTAAAATGGTCCTGATCAGAATATTGTTCGTGATGAACAGCTATCATGGAAACGGAGTGGATAAAGACTAGCTCTCTATGTTTGGTAATAAAAGGGCTGTAGGGAGATAATATCTCATCTTCCATGAGATTGCGTATTTGATTTAATAATTTGTTTATGTAGGAAAGAGCTTCTTAGCAGTACATTCCCAGGTGTAGCAACAATACCATATTTTGATAATTGTTATCTAAGTAAACTATTGCATCAACAGTAAAGTATTTTATGAAACGATAAAATGATTCAACCATTTTGACAGTAACTTTGGCAACAAATAAATGAAGAATTGTCGAGAAGACGATTTGTTCCCATGAGTTTTACTAAACAAATGTAGGGAATCTATTGCAATCATAATTAAAGAAGAGATGTCGCGAAGTTTCCTCTGTACTATCATTATTTTCATGATTAAGCATTAACATCTGGTTCACACTCCTATCAATCATCTAATGTAAGAAACCGCCTTCTAATAGAGACGTTCAAAAAGTAATGGCTCCTATTTTTTCATTCTGCCTGAATAGATAAGAAAATTATGTTATCAACTTCTTTAGTGACTTAGTGTTTGAACGATAGCAGATAACCGTAATGGAATAATCGAATATCTGTGTATCACGTAAATAAATCAAGCGTCCCTTGATTTCTCAGATTTTTGACTGAAGTAAAATTAAATGAATAGAAAAACGAACATATATAATCATTTGTTATTACGAGGCGGGTTTAATTTACATTGATACTCATCAGTGTAGCTATACAGTCCAAATTTATATATATATGTATATTTATAAATATGTATCTTATAATATATCTGAAAATATAAATAAATATATATTTTTAACACACACCCACACCCATATATATATATATATATATATATATATATATATATATATATATATATACATATTTAATTTTATTATTTGCATATTTAAACCCCCCATATATATATTTATATATATATATATATATAATTATATATATATATATATATATATATATGGTAACAGTTAGCAGATATATATATATATATATATATATATATATATATATATATATATATGGTAACAGTTAGCAGATATCTAACGCAGAACAGTTACCTTAGACGTATTCGATTCACCACCTTTATTCATCATAGTTTTATGATTGGACAATACGTTCTGAACTTGACATGAAAACATTTCATCACACGTAATTAACGAATTTATAAAATTGACAAAGTTTTATAATAATATTTTATTGTTTTTTGTCGCTTTTAATCTTTTTTAAAATGTTCATATTTTTATATTCATTGTATCCTTACGTTCTTCGTTCAGTTATTTTTTTAAATACACGTTTGGATCAATTTAGTAAAGAAATACAAATCAACCAATGTTCCTGTTTTGAACACAAACACAAAAGTAATAACCAATTTTTTCATCCGTTTTTTTATTTAAGGTAAGATTTTTTTGCGATATTTTATTTCCTTTCTTTTAACAATCCCATGCATTTAAAATCATATTTTTCCATAACTTTTAGTGAGTTTAATGCATTTCGAACAAGTGTTTTATTTTTTTAAATTTTATTTATTTTTATTTTTTTTTGCTATGAAAATCTCGATTTCCCCCTTTATAGGAGGAGAGTCTTGCTTTAGTTAAACTTTAATTTAAAATTTAAACAGTAGAGAAATTTAAATGATAAATGCGTAACTTTCCACTCAAAATGGCTGCCGATTGTGTAGTTCACTTCAACGTTCACTATTTATCCTTCCAAAATATGTACATGAATTTAAAGAAAGAAATTTGCTTTTTTTTATTTTCAATTTCTTTGGGAAAATAAAAATCCATTTGTTTTATAAATGGATCCGGAATTTAACAGACTTTTACAAACTTTTTTCTTTCTTTCAAATAAAATTACAATTTAACTATTTGGTACTTATACAAAACACGAACCGATCAGAAATACTAACGTTCTTTCTTAGAAACTCATGCTTAACGTGGTGAGCGGGAACAAATAAAAAACTATCCTGTAGTTTCATCAAAAATTTAATAAACAACAGCTCATAAGAATAGAATTTAATCTGAACATCCTATTTAAAGTAAAAGGAAGCATAATCAATACAAAAATGGTTTCATCTAAAAAAAAAAATGGTCCCTCTGACTACGTAAGAATATAAAGGTATTTAGCAGAGAAGAAAACAAACAAACAAAAAAGGTAACAAAAAATTTAACAAATGTAAGAAAAAGCGAGAAAGTAGCATTTCAATTGAATGTTTGAATGTCGGCCATCTTGTCGTTCTAATTTACCAATTCGTTACTACTTTTTTTTTTTTTTTTTTTGGCTCTTTTGTTTTCGTTTGTAGGTTTTTCTTCCAAAATATATATTCTTAAAAGCATGTTTTTGTTCTTTAAATTAAAGAACTTTTTTTTATTTTGAATTTTAACAAATCACAAATATGCTATATGGGTATAGTGTTTAAAAAATATTGATTATTAAAATGTATGGAATCATGAAATAAATATATTAAGATTTATTTTTATGCATATTAAAAAAACTATTTAATATTCTTTATTTTTTTCTTTTTTTTTTCTTTGGGTAGATTTGATTCATACTTTTAATTCGTGATTGTTTTTATTTTACTTCTATTTTATTTTAATTTTTTTAGTTTCTCCTCTTAATATTTTGTTAAATCATTTTTCATACATATTCAAATAATGCTTTCCTTTTTTTAGCCTCAAATAGTACGTTCAAAAAGTTTTCGTGATTCAATAAACTAAAGAAAAACTTTTGCGCATGCGCTTTGAGGGAGCAATCATTAAAGTAAAAATCTGTTTATTCAGGGCCCACATTCCCCATGAAGTACCAAATTTTCTAAATAAAATATTTGTTTTATTATTTGGTAATACAAGAAGTGTTTTCTTTTTATTGATTGGTTCGTAATAACACAAGAAATGTTAAAAACTAAAGTAAGTTTTTTTTTTTATAAATATAGGGTTTAGCTTTTCGTGTCTTCCGTTCCGTTTCGTTACATAATCAACAATATCTGTTAAACTATATCTACCGCCGTATTTTCTTTAATTTTCTATTTTTCAGCGATTATCGAGACTCCCAAGACGTAATCATCTCATGTCGGATAGTACTTTTTTTTTTTTTTTTTTTACTAAATAAACTCTTTAAAATGAGTTGAACCACCAAATACTTTCGGAGCTAGGCAGAAAACGAACACTTAGAAAAATCAATTATTTTTTTTTTTTTAAACAAGTAAAAGTATGGTTAAAAATATTATGGGATGTGTATTCTCTTTTAGAAACAATATATGTAAAAATAAAAAAAACTGCCATAGAATGTGTTTTCAATCAATATTTCTTCAATAAGGGACCAGTTTTCCTACCTAGCAAAAAGTGTCGGTTTCCGGGTACGAGTTTTCTGGGGATGAATTATCCTAAATTCGTCGCAATAATATCCATAAATTACAAAAAAAAAAACAAAAAAAAAACGATGATGTGTAGACCATTAATTAATAACAAAACAAATTTCGAAAAGATTAAGGTTCGGTATTGCACAGTTTAATTAAGACATAAAAAAATGAAAATATCGAAAAAGGTTATATTGCACGTATCCGTTATGGAACGAAGTTCTCTGAAAAAACTTTCACTTAATTTCATCAAGTAGTGTTTTTTTTTTGTTTTTTTTTTTACAGCTAAAAACCAATTTGCTATGATACCGATCAAAAGGTTCAATTTTAGGAAGAAAAGCTAGTAATAAAAATGGGGAAGGAGTATCGGAACTTTACATGGAGTTATCTCCCCGTGACGTGTTCAACAAATTACATAATGGCTGACTTCAATGCTCTATCATAAGAACGTGTTTTTCCGCTGTAAAAAAAAAACTACTCGATCAAATTAAATTAAATTTTCTTTTCGTAGATCTTAAGTCCAAAACGAATACGTACAATATAATTTTTTGTCGATATTTTCACTTTTTAATACCTTGCTTAAACTGTACAAGTACCTAAAGTTCTGCTAAAAATGCTGAAGATTAAAAAAAATATTCCCTCATTACGATTCGATCTCTTTGGTTTCTTTTATTTACCAAACCTCAATTATCGTCGATTGTATTCAAAATATATTCACAGTAATATTAAATTGTCTACATTATCGTTTTCAGTCATTTTTGGATATGTTCCTTTCTTCGACATGTCAATAAAGACGATACCATTGGCTATATTTGAAAAATTGTATTTCGACTTTAGATCTAATAAAAAGCCCCTATTTAAATGTTATACTTATATTGGTGCCCGGAAAACTCGTCTCGAGGAAAACTCGTCTCTGGAAAACTCGTCTCCGGAAAACTTTACCCCGGAAAACTCGTCTCTTTTCGCTAGGTAGGAAAACTGGTCCCTTATTGAATAAATATCGATTGAAAACATATTTTATGATCGTTCTTGAAGGAGATATTGTTTTTTTTTTTAAATAGACTGTAGCCCCCCCCCATAACATTTAAAAAAATATTTTTACTTGTTTAATTTTTTTTAAAATAAAATCGATTTTCTAAGTGTCCGTTTTCTATCTAACTGACTAAGTTCTTAGTGGTTTCACTTATTTTAAAGCGTTTATTATGTTCATACAAAGTTAATTACAATTTTTTGTTTGTTCTTATTTTAATGCTGTTTTTTTGGTGTCATAAAAACAATAATAAAAAAAACAAAAACAAAAAATTAAAAAACAGGGAGCGATTCGATTCTTCGGTAGTTTTTTGCTTTGGTTTTTTTAATTATGATAGTTTTTTGTTGTTATGTTTTTGTTTTCTCTCATACCAAATGCACTCATGCGTTATTTAAAATTATAATTTTATCAATTATCAGCATTTATTGTCGTCCTGTTAAATTTTGCAAAACTTAACTGATAAATTAAAAGCGAAATATTTTTTTGGCGCGAGAGATGCCATGTGCCCCATGTGCTAACAATCTCTCGTTAACTAATTTTTAATTTTGTTAATTTTTACTTCAAAATTCTAAAATTAATCATTAAGAGAAAAAGTAATCACTAAATAAATTTATTAATCAATTTTATTGAAAACTCCTCTATCGTTTATCAAGAATCTTTTTAATTTCATTTTTTGTTGGTTGTTTTTCGGGGGGGGGATAGTTTTACCCCCCCTTCTCTCTCTCTAAATTATATTTTTAAAAATATTAAACTTTATTTTCTTTTTAAAACCAAATCTCTCTCAGTAATTTCTTTAATTTTCTATTTTTTAGCGATTATCAAGACCCCTAAGATGTGATATACCGGACATTATTTCTCGTTCTCACGTAACACTCGACATGTTTTTTGTTTGTTTTCTGTGTTTTTTTTTCTTTACTGAATAAACGATTCCAAATAAATTAAACAACAAACAACATAGTCGGCGAGATAGAAAAATCGATTTTACCCTTTTATAAACAACAGAAAATAAGTAAATTCTTTTTATATTAATATAAAAAAATGCGGTCTCGTTTATGAACATAATAAACGCTTTAAAATAAGTGAAACCACTAAAAACTTAGCCAGTTAGGTAGAAAACGGACACTTAGAACATCGATTTTATTTTAAAAAAAAATTAAACAAGTAAAAATATTTTCAAACAATATTATGGGGCTATAGTCTATTTAAAAAAAAACAATATCTCCTTCCAGAACGATCATAAAATGTGTTTTCAATCGATATTTATTCAATAAGGGATCAGTTTTCCTTCCTAGCGAAAGGGGACGAGTTTTCCCGGGACGAGTTTTCCGGGCACCGTTATAAAATAGGTGTGAATGAAAATTTAAAATGTACATCTTTATATCTTGATGCGTGTGTAAATTAGAGTGATCTTTTAAACGAAAACAGAATTACGTACTTGTCATGTCAAAATAAGTACAAATTTTATGAATTACAAAAAAATGACACAGAAACAAATAATTTCAAGTAGAATAGAAGTTAAAAATTGTCGAAAGCACTCTTTTCTTGGGTTGTTTTAAAAATGGAATGGAAATTAAAATTTCGTTTCGTTTTACTGTTTTTTTTTTTTTAAATTTCAAATTTATTTCAAATTGCTCTGGTCCCATATTTTACTCAAATGATGGACAAACAAAATATATTTTTCTAGTAAAGAAGTTTAGATTTCTCAAATTGTCCTTTCCATTTCATACCGAAACAGCATCTTTTTCCAATTTTGTTTTTCGTTGAGCATTAACACATAGTTTGCACAACGCCATGTTCGACCTTTCGGAGTTTCTACACTATTGTGATGAAATTTCGGAAATCGTAATACTGAATTTCACATGAAAACCTTGGTATCAACGTTTGCTTCATACTTTTAAAATTATTATATCAAAAAATTTCGAAAATCGATAAGATAGAAAATTATTTATTAAAGAAAATAAAAATAGAATTTGATGAAAACGATCATAAGACACGAGAGTTCAAAACGGAGGTAATTTTCCGTTTTGATTTAAACAAGATAACGGCAATTTTCACTCGCTAACACGATTACAATTGTTGTCTTTTTTTAAACAATTCAGTAATATTCAGGTAATTTCGACTGCATAATTTAGTAGCTACTCATTTCTCCAACACTCATAACATTTGACTTTCTTATTTAAAAATAAAACTACTTGAAGAATTTACGTGATTTTTGAAACATGATATTTTCCTTTCGTTAAAACATCGGATCAAACAAATAGAAGCCTGGACTTCGATTCTAATTGTAAAACAAATAAACTAATTGTCATGAAAAAATGTAAAAATTTTGTAAACATTTTTTTTTTAACGAATGTTTTACAAAAATCAGCAATGCTTGATTTAAATTGCGTTCCAATACCCTGGAAAACCTCATCAAATCGCCTGTTTTTAAAAATTCAGGTAATCGGTCATCTTTCTATCAGTAGAGACCAATAAGTCTCCTATGATTCGTGAGTAAATTGCTTGAATATGTGTTAAATAGAGAAGTAATCAACCACCTCAGCAAAAAATAACCTTCTTAGTGACATGCAATATGGTTTCAATTCTGCTAGATCTACATCAGATATGCGAACGGTTATCTCATAGGATTAATGAATCTCTCGACAAAGGCTTCCATTCTAAGTTACTTGTTCTTAATATATCAAAGTTAGGTAGTACTAGAATGGAGTACTGTTGCCAACCTTTGGGCAGGAGTTGCAAGAAATACATTAGGCTGCTTTGACAAATATATTTCGTAGCCTAATGGGGTATGCTCTTTGCTTTTCCCTGCAAGCTCTTTCCCACAGCAGAGACGTTGCAAGTGCTCGGCTGAGTTCCAATCTATGGTTCCCCTCGCCAAACCTTCACGAAAAACACCCGTCTAGCTGAAATCACTATCAATCATTTTCCTCACTCTTTATCTGTGCCTAAACCTAAATGTAGATTCCATGAACAAGGTTTATTTACTTAAAACTGCCATCCCGTGAAACCCTCTACAGTTTACCTGCTTTTTATCTGACTACAATTTGGTAATCTGTAATCTAGCGTAACGAATTCCCGATGAATCGTCCTCTTGAGTAAACCAATTTACCAAATTTCCACGACTATCGATTACCACGATATTACCCAATTAACTTATATATACTCAATCACTCTTATCTTTATGGGCTCCCCGACTTTGATATATGATGATCTCTATGTGAAAAATAATGTAAATAAAAATATCATTCACTAACATTTAAAATAATCTTTAAAATTTAAATATAGTTATTGATTTTGCCTTGCTTAATAACCGACACGAATTAAAAATTATGAATCCCCAATAAAAAAATTACCTTAAATATATTATTCATTCTGAAATTTAGATATTTGTAGAAAAAAAATATGCGCTTATTTTAGTAGAACATATGTGGTTTCTAAGAAAATAATGACATTTAGATTTTTTTCAAAAATTTGTTTTAGTAAAACGTATGTGATTTCGAAGATAACACCAATTTTTACCATTAATGACAATTTATTTGGAAGTTGGTCGAATCGTTAGATAACTAAACACAAAAACTGATTTTCCGATATTAAATTGTTTTAACATTTTATTTTTTTGTCTGTTTATTGTCTATCTTATGTGGTTAGAGAATGTGGTTTGCTATTTGAATTTGGATCACTTTTTAAAATAAATTTTACATAAAATAAACACCCATTTATTGGCCATCATTAATTAAACAAAAGTTGATTTAGAAAAAATATTACCTCTAAAAATCATCATCAACGTTCTGATCCCCATCTGCCATCAATTAAAATGAATGGCTCTTATCTTGGGGAGGCCTCAAGTTTTGACAGGCTTCTGGGCTTGACCTTTACTCCTGATCTTAAATGGAATACGTACATCAAATCTGTTGCCAAGGCCGCTGGAAAAATGGTCGGATCCTTCTATCGATCCAGTAGATATCTCACTGCTGATGGAATTCTCTATCTATATAAGAGCCAGATACGTCCAAGGATGGAATACTGTTTCCACATATGGGCAGGAGCTGCTAGAAAGGACTTGGCCTGCCTTGATAGGGTTCAAAATAGACTTCGTGGCCTGGTGTGAGATGTCCTTTTCTCTTCGCTGCAACCTCTATCTCACAGAAGAGATGCTGTGAGTTTGTCTCTGCTTTATCGTCATTTTCATGGGAAGTTTTCGACTGAGCTTCAATCTATGGTCCCCCCTCGCCAAACTTTTACAAGAAACACCGTCTAGCTGAAAACACTATCAATAATTCTCCCCGCTCTTTATCTGTGCCTAAACTTAAAGGTGGATTCCATGATCAAAGCTTCTTTCTTATAACTGCACGCCTGTGGAATTGTCTTCCGTTTTTCTGCTTTCCAGCTGTCTATAATATGGTTGCCTTCAAGTTCAACGTGAACAAGTTTCTGATGAGCTGTTACACTTAAGTTAACAAATTTACCGAACTTCCATCACTATCGATTGCTATATTGTCCTTTTGATTACTCTACACTCCTTATCCCTTATACTGGAGTGGCCTTCCGGCCTTGATAAGTGGTGCCGCCTATGTAAAAAAAAAAGAAAACGCAATATATCTTATATCGTCACTTTTGTTGTTAAAGGAATGTTTGTAATTAAAGATTTGTTTTGTATCTCAGTATGGAACAACCATCAATCTGTTAGAAACTATATTTACATTGCCAAAAATTGTGCGGTTCGTAGTTCTGGTGGTGTGTGTAGCTAGGTTTAGTTTAAGCATTGGGATGTCGACATTTTATTGTAATACATCCGGATTCATATTTCATAAAAACGTGTACAGATCTCGACAAATGAACAATTTTCAAGACAAAAAATTATATTATATTTTTTACACACAAATTTAGTGTAAAAATGTAAAAGTAAAAAAAAAAATTATCGTTTTTTATTAATTAAAAATTATACACAAATCAATCACAACATCATTTAAGTTAGCAAATTTACCGAACTTCCATTACTATCGATTACTATATTGTCCTTTTGACTACTGTACACTCTTTAACCCTTATCCTTGAGTGGCCTATCGGCTTTGATAAGTAGTGCCGCCTATGTAAAAAAAAATATTTAAAATAAGAAATAGTGTTTTGATATTACATTCAACTGCCGCAAAGAAGGAATTTAAAAAGAAAAAATATGTTAGAGTGGGAGATTACTTTACTATATAAGTTAAACGTACAATGAACATTGACTTCACGGCCAGTTAACAGTCAGCAAGATATGTAATCCTTCGCACTTTTCAATTCTTTTGGCAGTAGTACAGATGGATCCTATCGATTTTTCCTAATACGCTTTCGTGGTTGAGTAGGGATAAACGAGTATTCTCCTGAAATAATCTATAAATTTGAATAATATACTTGAAAGTTGAGAAATATATAAGAAAAACAAAAAAAAAATAACTGATAACATAAATGTGCAGGATTGAAGTTTAGACTTTTACTGTGGATTTTCCAGCCGAATTAGTTACGTTTTTGGCATTGAATAATTCCCTTTAAAGAAATTGTCGATAGTTTTGATAATTTAAAATGTTCGTATATCAAGTATATGCACGTGCTTTGAGAAGGCAGAAACTAACGTTTTCTGATTAACCTTGATATATTTTGTTGTTTATCTAATAAAGGGGAACTGTGTGTGTGATCGGCTAGTTGTTCTGTCTATTTGTTATATATTCATATTTAATTGTTCATATGATTTTGTGTGTGTGTGTGCGCGCGCGTATGTGTTACATGTATTTTGGGGGCATGCCTTAACTCCATGCGTCGTTGCTCTTGTTCTCCTGGAATTCATCCTGTTCTTGGAGGGGAGAGTAGGAACCTATTTTAGACGAATCTTCATTCACTCCAAGACGATGATTGTTTTTTTATAGTTTTTATTCACCTTCCAGGTGTCGATCGCAGAAGAATGGAAAGTGAATTTCTTTGCTTGCATTGTTCGTTTTCAAAGTCTTATTTTCACACACGTCAGCGCCCCCCTCCTCCAGTGAAGGGAGGGGACAATCTGTTTAGCCGTCTGTTCTTCTCTACTGATTCTAGCAAACCTGATCACGGGACTCGCAGGCAAATCCGATCAGCTGACCCTCACTTCCGGTAAAACGTGTCTACAATATAATTTATACACCTCCCTCTATTTCTCGATCCATTTCCTTACAGATATATTTCTCATAATAACAATGGTAATATTCACACACACACACACACATATATATATATATATTATATATATATATATATATATATATGCGTTTTCATAAAAAGAGATATACGTTTATAATGTATATATTCAATAAGTCTATCTTAAAATTGCAACGATGAAAGTGACTTACACTTTCAGAACATATGTAACTTTATTAAACATTTAATTCCCATACATATTGTTTAAATTACTGCGTCTCGCACGTGTTTCATTGCATGGCATAAACCAAACACATAATAAGACTTTTCATTAATTTATCAAAGAAGAAAATGTTCACGTTTTCTTAGTCTCAAAAGGAAACGTAATTCTCAAGCGAATTAGAAAGTTTTAAAATCCGAAATCCAGTAAAACATCAACCCGTTATGAATAAAATATTTGAGACACACCGATATGCAGACGGAATAAGTTTTGTTCGTTCACCATGATTGGAATAGGTCCATTCAAAATGTCATATTAAAATCCTTACTGAACTTCCAACGTTACTACATTTTACTAATTTATATGGAAGGTGGAAAAAAAGAAATAAAGATGAAAAATCATAACAAAACTATACAAATAAAAAAAACGCTAGAAAAAGTTGGATGAAATAATTCATTGAATTATAGTAACAATTTGTTAAATTCCAAAAATAAAAGAAATACTTTGTGTAATGTTAGGTAAGATACCTAATTCACAGATTTCGATTTCTTTTATGTATACAAACATGTATTATCATGTACCGTGATCGACCTGAGGGAGCGATTTGCCCCTCATTGGGGAGCCGGGTAACTATGATAAGATAGCTTTAATATCTCTCGGGCAACGGCGGATATCCCAAGACTTGAACTGAAATATATAGATATATTTTGCTTTGTTTAAAAATCGGAAATATATTGTTGTCCACCTCGCAAAGGTGGACAACAGGAAATGTGAGAATGTTAGAATAATCGACTGTATTTGTCGACCTAGAGAATCATTCAGACTGTGGCTGTCTGAATGATGGGACGTGACCTTTTGACGTCATGGGAATTGAGTGTTGATTTTGGTCCCCAGATTTCCAAACTCTCGACTATAGTCGAGCTGCAAACATACAATCCGAACCTGCGTGTCGTAATTTGATTGGCTTAGGAGAAGTTCCACTCCGACGCCCTCTCACTATATAATGTGTACCCGCTCAAAGATTAAGCAGATTCTCGTTTGATTCCAAGGGGAACAGATTGCGTGAAATGTCGCCGTCCCCCAAGGACTGATTACGTCCCCTATCCTTACCCCTCTGAGTGCCGTCTGCGAAGAGAAGACTAAAGATTTGAGACGTTTAAAACTTGCTAAGAACTGAACAACATATTGTAAAAAAAAGTCTGTAAATATATTTTGTAAAATTAACCTTCAGTAGAAATAGAATCCATGCCTGCGTGAGTTTTGTTATTCGTTTTCAGCATACCAGGAATCTGATGTGACCGCCTCTCAGAGATTTCAACGACACGAGTCGAAGTTTTTCCAAAGGTCAATCGGGTGACCTGAAAGAGAGAGAGAGAGAGAGAGAGAGAGAGAGAGGTTAAGTCACAATCAGACGTTAATTTTAAAAATAAAATCGCGATAATCGATCATTAAAACTGCTTATATCATTTGGATAGCAACATATAGGAAATATAAAAATGCATTAAAAAATGTGGGATGTAATATTTCGTTGAATGAAAAAACTGATGAAATCTAAAAATAAAAAGTAAAAAACAAAATTCTATAAATTCTATAAAAAGTCACTAATGTTTAGTGTTTGGAAAATACCCAGTTTAGTACAGATACAGGTTTGTGGACGAAGCCAAACGAGAACAAATAAACGGCTATATTTGCACACAGTTTAATACAGATATTGAAAACATTTATAATTTAAATCAACGCTGTCTGTTTGAATGTATGTATACATAGTCACCGGCGACTAAACTGGTTCTCCCACCAGACTTGTTTGGTGAGGAGGACGGCTAGTCTCCCTGAAGGATTAAAAACGAGACCTTCCAAAGAGCGAATGAACTCTTTTTCTGGGTCAACATCCAACTAGCACCGTGTATATTTGTGTGTGTGTATATGTGTATTGGGGTGGAGAGGGCTCCTGTAAGCCCTGGTGAAGGCAACCTTTCTAGGAGAAGCAAATCTCTGATTTATAAAACCATACAGCAGAAGACCATTACCCGCATTAAGCTGGTCTGCAGTTTAATTTGTTGCTGGCTATCTTTCTCTTGCTTGTTGCTGGATCTCAACATTTTTAACCGAGAGAGAGAGAGACTTAGCTGTCGTACAAAGCTAAGACTCTGTAACATCATATTTGTATAGATACTCCCTCGGGCATTTGGGCTCATGGATTTTGAATGTCTGAGGGAGTGGAATTCGTCTGACAAGACGTTGCAATCATCATCATCATAGATACATAGTCACCGGCGACTAAACTGGTCCCCCACCAGAATTGTTTGGTGGGAGGGCGGCTAGTCTCCCTGAAGGATTAAAAACAAGACCTTCCAAAGGGCGAATGAACTCTTTTTCTGGGTCAATGGCCAACTAGCACCATGTATATTTGTGTGTGTGTATATGTGTATTGGGGTGGAGAGGGCTCCTGTAAGCCCTGGTGAAGGCAACCTTTCTAGGAGAAGAAAATCTCTGATTTAAAAAAACATAAAGCGGGAGACCAGTACCCGCATTAAGCTGGTCTGCAGTTTAATTTGTTGCTGGCTATCTTTCTCTTGCTTGTTGCTGGATCTCAACATTTTTAACCGAGAGAGAGACTTAACTGTCGTCTTTGTATAGATACTCCATCAGGCATTTGGGCTCATGGATTTTAAATGTCTGAGGGAGTGGCACTCGTCTGACAAGACGTTGCAATCATCATGTATACCTGCCTAAAACTTTTGACAGAGGCGACGGATTTTCACGAGATCGCTTTTTGAAGCTCGATCTTTCGGAGAACAAATACCAAAAGATTGGCTAAAAACATTAACTCCTTCACCCTCAACTGAACACTTTTTTTACAATGAGGAGTTGCTTTTTTCGCCATATTTTAAAAAAGTTATCCCCTATTTTCGATTGACTAGCCTTACCTTTCGTCACTTCCAGTTTTCCGATGAATGCAACAGCAAGAACATCACGTTTTTATTCACGTTCTTTTCCTCAATCGCGGTACGGGTTCGAGTCTGCTTGCCTTCTACCACTTTTTTTGCACAACACACACTTCACAACATCCGGGCAACGCCGGGCACCCAGACTAGTTAATAATAAACGACAATATATTTCCCCGCGTGTGACTTAAAATGAAAGTACTTTAAAAGACAATCCTAATAACCATTGCTAAGTAACTGGATTCTATAATGATTTGGATTATTAACTTTAAAAGTATACTTAGTATTTAAATTCACCTTTTTCTTTATTATAAAAGTATTATATGTCCATTGCTAACAATATTATTGTATTCGTAGCAGTAATAACTATGCTAGTAGTATGCTTATCGTTTCTAAAAATTCCTACTATATTATTGTTTATTTTACTTTATTAATTGCATAATTCCTTTATCTATTACAAAATACTATGAATAATATTTAACATTTAAACAATATAAATGTGAATTAAGTGTTTATTTCTGTGATTTTTAAATGTGTTATAAAGTTATGTTTCTTGTTTGTTGGCACGATAAAAAAAACAATATTAATTTATATATTTTTTTATTTGCAGATGTTTCTGCAGGAATGTTTTTAATGAATACTAAACATGAGAACTCACATTGGAGGAAAGTCACATTCGTCTGGATAATCTGTTTCTAAAGAAACCAAAATTAGTGAGACATATGAAATCTCACACTGAGGAACAGCAACATTCTTTTGAAGTGAGTGGATATTCTTTTATTGAAAAATCAAAGTTAGTGAGACATAAGAACATGCACAAGGTAAAAATCACATTCTGGTGCAGTGTGTGGATATTCTTGATTTTAAAAATCAACATAAAAGACACATACGAGAATTCATACTGGGAAAAGCCACATGCTTGTGAAGTGGAACGATATTAATTTTCTCGAAAAGCAATATTAAAGACACATGAGAACTCACATTAAAGAGAAGCCAAATTTTTGTAAAGTGTGCGAATATTTTTTTCTCAAAATCGGATTTACTGATTAATATGAGAACTCAAACTGGGGAAAGGTCACATTCTCGTGAAGGTGTGAATATTCTTGTCCTTTAAATCAGCATTTTTGACACATATGACAACTCACACTGGGAAACAGCCACATTCTTGTGAAGTGTGCAAATATTCTGTTTCTTAAAAATAAAACTTGGTGAAACATATCACGATGGAAAAGCAACATTCTTGTGAAGTGTGCGGATATTATTTTTCCCAAAAATTGGATTTACTGATTCATATGAGAATTCATACTGGGGAAAAGCCATATTCCTGTGAAGTCTGTGGATATTCTTTTTCTCGAAAATCAACATTAGTGAGACATATGAGAACTCACACTGGGGAAAAGTCACATTCTTGTGAAGTGTGCGGATATTCTTTTTCTCAAGAATCGGATTTACTGATCCATATGAGAACTCATACTGGTGAAAAGCCATATTCTTGCGAAGTGTGCGGATATTCTTGTTCTAAAAATCCATATTAGTGACACATTTGAGAACTCACACTGGGGAAAAGCCACATTCCTGTGAAGTGTGCGGACATTCTTTTTCGGACAGATCAAACTTTTTGAGACATATGAGAACTCACACGGGTGAAAAGCCATATTCTTGCGAAGTGTGCGGATATTCTTTTTCTCGAAAATTGACATCAGTGACACATTTGAGAACTCACACTGGGGAAATGCCACATTCATGTGAATTGTGTGGATATTCTTTTTCTAACAAATCAAACTTGCTGAGACATATGAAGACTCACACTGGAGACAATGTATAAAGTAATATACAGAAACCAGTGTCTGTCTAGAATGTATCTGCCCAGATGGAAAGGAGGTATGGGACTCTCGGAGATTGACCATCAACATCGTGCAACTATTGTGAGCACCGGACAATATCTGATGAGCTCTAAAAACCCAACTCTCAAGATGGTACACCAACATCAGGAATCAAGAGCCAGTAGAACAACATCCATCACAAAACTGGCCAAACATTTTGGGAAAGATTGTCTTACAAGTGAGACAGAAACAGAAAAGATACCTGCGACTGAAATAGCCAGAAAATGTCGCCAGAAATACACTAAAGCTTTCCATGACAAGAAAGTTGAAGAATGGGCCAACCAACAACGGGCCAAGTATTTTCTGGACGAATATAACCAAGACTATATTGATAAGGAAGGGTCTATAAGCTGGCTAAAGGATGGATCGCTCCACTATGACCAGGATAAGTTTATAATAGCTGCCCGAGATCAAGGCTTGATGACCAATGCGTTTAAAAAGATGAGTGGTCTCAGCAAAGGCAACAAATGCAGGTTCTTCCACACAGAAGTAGAGAGTGTGCGCCACCTTATTTCTAGCTGTAAGGTTCTGCTAGGGGACGGCTACTATACAATGCGACACAATGAAGTATGCAAATATCTCCACTGGACGATCTGCAATAAGTTAAATATCGAATGCAGCAAGAAGTCATGGGAACATATACCCGAAAGAACAGTCGGAAACAAGTCATATACCATCCACTATGACTATGCAATCCCTACAGCCACGTACCTAGAAAACGGAGCTATAAAACCCGACATTGTAATATGGGACAAGAAGGAGAAGGAAGCAACCTTGGTGGAAGTTAGTGTCCCGAATGATGCTGGGTTAAACAGAGCTGAGAGGGAAAAGATTACCAAATACCAGGGTCTTATGTATGACATGAAAAGAAACTGGAACCTTAAGAAGATCTCTATCATTCCAGTAATTATAGGAGCAAACGGACTTATGAAAAAGAATTTTACAAACTATCTTACAAATATACCAGGTAAACCAAGTGCAAAGGAGATTCAAACAATTGCACTTAAAGGGACGGTTAGAATCTTAAAAAGATCTCTCGGTTGGAGTGTCTAAAATAGCAGGTGTATGTCTGACATCTGGTAGGATGCCCCATCCGTGGCTTAAACAAAATGATAAGAAAAATGAAAAAAATAGAGAAAAGCAACATTCTTGTGAAGTGTGCGGATATTCATTTTCTCAAAAATGGGATTTAAAGATTCATATGAGAACACAAACTGGGGAAAAGCCATATTTATGTAAAGTATGTGGATATTCTTTTTCAAGAAAATCAATTTTGAATGTTCACATGAGATCTCACACCTTGGAGCGAACTTAAATTCCTACTAGACACTGTCCTTGAGTGTCTTATGTCCTCTGTACAAGGGTTTGTCGGAACAACCTGGCATGAGGATACTTTTTTCCATAGACGTAAACCCTGATTAAATATTCAAAATCACATAGTATTTGCTGACCAAATAAGATCTCACTATGGTTAATCCAGATTAGTTTTTACAATGAATGGTACACCTTCTCCAAGGGATGTTACCTCAAGTAACAGCACGAAGCTTGATACTCCACCAGACTAGATAAATTCTTGTCCGGGAATCCAGTAAGACCAAGAGACCAAAATTAAAGATATACTACAACGTATGTAAATGGTTAATTGGGGAGAGGAAAATTATGTTCTCAACTTCTTTACTAACTCAGTGTTTGAGAAATAAGGAACTTAAATAGAACATTCGAATATCTATGTATCTCATATAGACTTCAATGTTTGCCCACGGTTGTGGGCCCCTTGATTTCTGAGAACTTCGACTGAAGTGAAATAAAACAAAAATAAAAGGTGATACCACAGTCAGCCAATACATTACACGAGGATAACCACCAGTCCATGACCAAACTGCACTAAGCGTCCTATCTCCATGTCGCTTGACAAGCCTAAATGGAAACAGAATGGAGATTAAAACCAATCATGGTCTGTCAAAGAGAAGCAGGACCTCCTGCACTGCTACCACTACTCAAAATTTGAAAAATGGGGAGGCATCCTTGGTGAGATACTTACCAAAAGAGTAAGAGCCTCAACCTCCCAGCAAAGAAAGAAGAGGCATCCTTTGCCAGCCTGCGATCCCTCATCTCACATATGGGAAGAACTATCCCACAAAAAGAGGCAGATCACGTCAGATGTGTGGCTCTGAGAACCACAAAAGACCGTTATAAGGTAATGAATGAGAGGACAAGACGAAGTTGCGAGCCTATCCTTGTTTTATCGTTATTTCCATGGCAGGTGCTCGTCTGAACTCCAATATCTGGTCCCCCTCGCCAATCTTTCACAAAAAACACCCGTCTAGCTGAATCGACTGTGAAAAATTCCACCCACTCTTCATCCCTGCCTAAATCAAAACGTGGATTCCATGAACAAAGCTTCTTTCTTAGAACTGCACGCCTGTGGAACTCTGTTCCGTCTGCCTGCTTCCCTCCTGACTACAACTTGGATGTCTTCAAGTCCAACGTTAAAAAATTCCTAATGAATCGCCCCCTTAAGTAAACACTTCATCAAATCTCCACACTAACGTAATGTACTTGCAATAACACTTATCCCTGAGTAGCTTCCGGGCATTGATAAGTGGTGACCACTGTGTAAAAAAAGGAGATAGTATGGGAAAGGGAAGAAGGTTGGACAACACAATATGCAAAACCAAAGCATCAAAGACAAAAGAACAGCAACCTGCAGATGGACCTTTTGTTTTATTTTTATCCTGGAAAAGCCAACATCCCTCCAGTTTCATGAAAGCCTGAAATTGTTAATCACAAGCAACAGATGAAAAAAAACAATAAAAAATCCAAGAATCTAATT
The DNA here is from genome assembly GCF_053919585.1 of Euprymna scolopes. Taxonomy (NCBI): domain Eukaryota; kingdom Metazoa; phylum Mollusca; class Cephalopoda; order Sepiida; family Sepiolidae; genus Euprymna; species Euprymna scolopes. The sequence continues at coordinate 162,445,414 of NC_136527.1, read as the reverse complement.
TCCAACAACAATATCTGTGTTTTAGATGCTTATTGCCTCAATAAAGCTAAACGAGAATACAATAATAAAATACCAGGATTATAAGAAATTATAAAAAAAAACTGACAATTTGCATTCTTGTTAACGTATGCATACTTTTCTGCATAACCAATTTTATCGAAATATGTAAGAACTCGCACTGAATACTGAAAGAAATAAAATATTTATGATTGATGCAACTGAAAGAATCAAACAAAACAATGGGAAAAAGTGTAACAAAATACTGTAAACACCCGGAAAGGACAAAATAAGGTTCTATGCAATATTGATTTCATATAAAGATATAGATAGCCATAAATAAATAATTTAAAAATATTCACTTGATATATATATAAATCGTTATGAGAAATATATTGATCTAAATATAATAAATTATATGTAAATATTCATTTGATACGCTTACAAATTATTATGAGAAATATATTGATCTAAATTAAATAAATTATTAAAAAATATTCATTTGATATATATACACATCGTTATGAGAAATCCATTAATGAAAATTAAATAAATTATTTAAAAATATTCACTTGATATAGATAAAAATTATAATGAGAAAGCTATTAAATTAATGAGAATTAAATAAATTATATAAGAATATTCACTTGATATATATACAAATGACTATGAGAAAGCCATTAATGAAAATGAAATAAATTATTAAAAAATATTCATTTGATATATATACAAATCATTATCAGAAAGCCATTAATGAAAATTAAATAAATTATTAAAAAAATATTCATTTGATATATATATATATATATATATATATATATATACAAATCATAATGAGAAAGCCATTAATGAAAATTATATAAATTATTTAAAAATATTCATTTGATATATATATACAAATTAAAATGAGAAAGCCATTAATGAAAATTAAATAAATTATTTAAAAATATTCATTTGATATATATATATATATATATATATATATATATATATATATATATATATATATATATATATATATATATATACAAATAATAATGAAAATTCCATTGATCTAAATGAAATAAATTATTTAAAAATATTCATTATATATATATACAAATTATAATTAGAAATCCATTGATAAAAATGAAATAAATTATTTTAAAATATTCATTTGATATCTATACAAAGTATAATTAGAAATCCATTGATGAAAATGAAATAAATTATTTAAAAATATTCATTTGATATCTATACAAATTATAATTAGAAATCCATTGATGAAAATGAAATAAATTATTTAAAATATTCATTATATATATACAAATTATAATTAGAAACCCATTGATGAAAATGAAATAAATAATTAAAAATATTCATTATATATATACACACAAATTATAATGAGAAAGACATTAATCTACATAAAATAAATTATTTAAAATATTCACTTGATATATATACAAATCATAATTAGAAATCCATTAATGAAAATTAAAAAAAAATATTAAAAAATATTCATTTGATATACATCCAAATAATAATGAGAATCCCATCGATCTAAATGAAATAAATTATTTAAAAATATTCATTTGATACATATACAAATCATAATCATAAATCCATTAATGAAAATTACATGAATTATTTAAAATATTCACTTGATATATATACAAATAATAAGAAGAAATCCATTGATCTATATAAAATAAATTATTAAAAAGTATTCATTTGATATATATATATATATATATATATATATATAAATAATAATGAGAATCTAGTGATCTAAATTAAATAAATTATTAAAAAATATTCATTTGATACATATATATATATATATATATATATGTATATGTATATATATATGCAATTCATTGATCTAAATCAAATAAATTATTAAAAATATTCATTTGATATATATATACATATATATATATACATATATATATGCAATTCATTGATCTAAATCAAATAAATTATTAAAAATATTCATTTGATATATATATATATACATATATATATATATATATATATATATATATATATATATATATATACAATCCATTGATCTAAATTAAATAAATTATTAAAACATATTCATTTGATATAAATACAATCCATTGATCTAAATTAAATAAAGTATTTAAAAAGGAAAATCCGTATTATTGTTACATTGCTAATATTGTTTAAAAAATATTCACTGATATTTGAACTCGCATCTGTATGTTATGTTATCCGTTTTTGAGGGGGCACATATTAATTGCGTGACGGCCTGTACATATATTATTAAATTATCCTTGTAGTTGACAACACTATTACGCGCTGTACTTATTGTGTTCCTCATGTAAATATGTCCAATCGTTAAGTGTTCAGTAAATACCTTTAATTATTGTTAACCATTGGAGAGAGTGAGGCTTGCTATAAAATTTCCGCATGGGAGCATTGGCAGCATTGCTTCAATTGCCGGTTTGAACAATTCAGTGGTGTCATTTGTGCACTGTTCAGCAGGAAGAGAACATATTTCACTATGGGACATCTCTGATAAGATCTCTGATGGCTTTCCAGTCAGCCTTTTTATAAAATCTCGTTGTTTTGAGCACTGGCTCTTCAGATTTGGGTCTAGAGTTTAGGTCGATTTCGACCATTATCACTGCATGATCAGCGTTCCCGAGTGGGCTGTCAGCATTTGTTATACTATCATTGGGAACTGTGGTCAGAAACAGATCTAGAAGTAATGCGTGTTGTTCTTGCTGGCCAGGGAAACGGGTTGAAAGGAAACCCTTTGTGATAGGGAGTGAGATATAGAGAAGCTATGAGTTGTGCTGCCCGCTGCATCTGTGTGAGTAGGGAACCAAACCAGTTTTTGTGGCGGGCATTAAAGTCACCAAATACATGTACTTGTGCGCTAGTGTCGAGGGAAAGTGCTGTATCTATGCTGTCAGAGACTTTGTTTATTATGATGCAGTCTTGGGTCGAGGGAGAGCGTTAGAGAAAATAAAAGTAGCTGATGTTATGTTGCATGTTTAGTCTAAAGCACATAAAGACTTAAATGTCCGATTCTTGGTTTGTACTGCCATCATGTTTTTAAAAAGTTTCAGTAAGGGGGAGTTAAACAAGAGGTTATGCAGAGTATCAGACATGCAATACAAGTATACCTTTCTTCAACTAGGACTGTGGCGTCAGGGTCCCTTTCCATGCGCGACATGGCACGACAAACATCCCGATATTATACAACTGTTAATGGAGCAGCCGCTCTACGCGCTACCAAAGAGTTAGGGCCTCTGTACTACCGGTCGAAAACAGCAGCCAGGAACTGTCAATCCGGTACACCTAACCCATCAGAAGAAGGTCAATCCAGTCTAATTGCACAGCAATATGTGGTAATCAAGCACCCCCAAGTGCCCAGTTTTGAGGGGTGGGATTTGTCGGAGTGGGGGAAACGGCGTTCATTGCCCTCGACAAGAAAGAAGATCTACCACTGAATGTTTCGCCGAAACTCTATGATAGCGTCTCTGCGCCTGACTAAATAGGCAAAGGAGGGTGGAATCCGGGAGACAAACAGAGCCTATCTACTCCTTTAGCAGTTTAGGTTTTCAGACCGGTAATTTGTTTGAGTCACCAGCTCTAGGAATGTTGTCATCCAAGACTGGAGAAGTCTCCCTCCCCTTAAGTTTTGTTTCAGAGTTTTCCTTCTTCTAGATGGATAGTCTGGGAAGATCTAATGGGTCCATCAGCCCCGAGAGAATTTTCTTCGCGCCTGGGTTCTAATCCAGGTATTTCTGCGACCCTGCGTGATTAATGAATCTTACAGGGTTAGTTTGTAGAGGTTATATATCTACTGAATAGTTACACTCCTCAAAGTGATTTAGGGGCATTGTTACTAAAAAAAGAAAGAAAAAACTCATGCAGTGGAAGCAACTATGTGTGCAGGCTTGTTAGAAAGGCGTTAATGTGGGATTAGGACTTTTACCTTTAAATTTTTACATTTTTTAAATTTTATTTATATGTTAGTTTAAGTACAGGATAACGTTACAGTGTGAGTAGGTATTAGGAATTGAGCTAAGAATTTTGCCCAGTCACTGTACATTTTAGATTACAAGAGGGTTAAGATGTAGGTGCAGTACAGTACGGGTATAACTGTTAAGTGTGTTTCTACTATTGAAGGAAGAGAATTTCAGTTTTCATTTAAGAGTCATAGAGCGTTTTGCATAACAAGAAGTATCGGATTAAATTTTGTATTAATCGTTGCAAAACAATCTAGGAAGAGGCATTGTTATGTAATGTTAAGTTATGAAGATCGCTTTGCATCTGAGTACGTACGTGTTGATGGGAAAAGAGTCATTGTTTACAAGACGTTTATTTTCTCGGAGAATTTAGATATCAATTGCAAATAATATGAAAATAATCCAATGACCCACCGCATAGCAGCTTTGTCTTTTGGAAAACGTAGTTCCTTGATTGGTCGCATTCGTTCACCATCTTGTTTAATTGCTCCGTGTGTTATTGTATACCCAAGGAAATCTATTGAGATAGTTGACAACATGGACTTTGCTTCGTTAAAAGTCAGGTTATGGACCTGAGCAACTTCCCGAAATTTTTGGATTACTCCACTGTCAACATATGCATGAACTCCCTGCAACTTATGTTGCTTGATGATGCTGTCCATCGTTCTTTGGAAACAAGCGACACAATTAGTGACGCCAAACGGAACCCTACAAAACTGGTATAATTTTCAGTTCGCCTCAAAGCAGTGCATATCTTTTCTTCCTCTCGAAGGGGTATCTGGTGATACGCACTCTTTATATCTGGAAATTTCAGCAGCAAGATCATCCATCCTTGGTAGAGGGTAAGCGTCTAATGATGTGAATCTATTGATTGTTCGACTGTAATCAACAACCAATCTTTTTAAATTGATGTTGACAGTACACTATCCTTTCACTGGAGCATTAAGTGTCGAGGAGGCTATTTTCTTAACAAAGTCTTCTGAGATGAAGGGTCCAGAGCTCCCAGTATATATCATAGCTGTTGCTTCAGTTTTTCCGACTAGAATGTATACAGAAGTTGGTTCTAAACTAGCCGAGGAAGAAGCAGATATATTTAGAAAAATGTTTTTTTTATACGGTGGTCACCACTTATCAAGGCCCGGAAGCCACTCAGGGATAAGGGTTATTGCAAGTACAGTACGTTAGTGTGGAGATTTAATGAAGTGTTTACTTAACAGGGCGGTTCATTAGGAATTTGTTAACGTTGGATTTGAAGACATCCAAGTTGTAGTCAGGTGGGAAGCAGGCAGACGGAACAGAGTTCCACAGGCGTGCAGTTCTAAGAAAGAAGCTTTGTTCATGGAATCTACGTTTTGATTTAGGCACATATAAAGAGTGGGGGAAATATTTCACAGTGGATTCAGCTAGACGGGTGTTTTTCGTGAATGGCGAGAGGGGACCAGAGATTGGAGTTCAGACGAGCACCTGCCATGAAAATAACGATAAAACAAGGATAGGCTCACAACGTCTCTTCTGTGGGAGATATGTTGCAGGGTAGAAAAAAGTCATCCCCCAATAAGCCACGAAGTCTATTTTGTACTCTGTCAAGGCAGAATAGGCTGTTTTTAGCAGCCCCTGCCCAGATATAGCAACAGTATTTCATCCTTGGACGTACTTGGCTTTTATATTGATAGAGAATTGCATCAGTAGTGAGATATCTTCTGGGGCGGTAGAAGGATCCCACCATCTTTCCAGCGACCTTGGCAACAGACTTGATGTACGTGTTCCATTTCAGATCAGGAGTAAAGGTCAAGCCCAGAAACTTGTCAAAGCATGGGGCTTCTCCTAGACTAGAGCCATCCATTTCAATTGATGCAAGATGGGGATCAGAGTGTTGATGATATAAAGATAAGAGCTTGGTTTTAGATGCATTAAAGGTAACCAGTCACGTCTTCCCCCACGGAACCACGCGCTCGAGATCAGAGGAGAGAGAATCAGAGAGAACTTTGTCATTTACAGTCTTTGATGTGTTGCAGTAGATGGTCGTGTCATCAGCATAGATGTCAACGAATGATTTAAGTATGTGTTTAGGGAGGTCATTGATGTAGATCAGGAAGAGAGTTGGGCCCAGGATTGACCCTTGAGGGACACCAGCATTTATACTGCAGGCCTCTGATATCTGTCCATCGATCACTACTCTTATGAGCCTATCAGAGAGGAGTGATTTTATGATTGAGAAAACATTTCCAGTTATACCTTAGCTGGAAATCTTGTGAAGTAGGCTCTTATGCCATACCTTGTCGAACGCCTTTGATATGTCAAGAGCGATTGCCCTAGAAAGAAAGGACGCCTTTGTCAAGAGATTCACTAATCCTGTGAGATATAACCGTTAGCACATCGGCGGTAGATTTTGCAGAACGGAAACCATATTGTGTGTCACTAAGAAGGTTATTTCGGCTGAGGTGGTTGACTATTTCTCTATTTAATATAGGTTCCAGCAACTTACTCATAGCACACAGGAGACGTATTGGTCTGTACTGAGAGGGAGGTGAGGTTCTTGATCTCACGAATAGATATTTGTATGTTGCATAGCGTGTTATCTGTTATAGGAGGATATCCTGGGAGGTGATGCCCTTCGTCACATAGGGTAGAATTAGCTGCAAAGTTCTTGGCAAATAGTTTGGCCTTGTCTGATGCTGACGTGATGACCTCTGGTCCATTCATAATGGTGGGATAGAACGCACACTTCTGTTCAGGATCCTATTTGTTATTTGCCAAAACTGGTTGGAACCAAGTCGTTGTTCAGCTACTTTGGATTTAACATACTGGGCATATAGCTCTCTTGCATTTTTATTACTCTTTTACAGTGGTTGATGGCGTTCCTGAAGGCAGCTTTAGTCTCAGTGCATCTATTACGTTGGTAGTTGTGGTCTTTCTTGGAGGATCAGACAATATGGACATTAGCTTGTGTGATTGTGTAGATGCTGACGTGACTGGAGATTGAATGGAAGCAGATGTAGATGTCTGATAATTTTGACACGCCCTCGTGAAATGATATTTAAAATGGACATTTTTTACGAATGGCAGACCTCTTTGGACAAAATTACCGATCGTGTCTGGAATACCCGCAAAAATAGCAAGTAGATTTAGTTTTTTATGTAAGCAGAAATATCACAAAATTGATCCTCAGATTTATTATGATAGTTTTGTTCGTCGTTGACAGTAACCACCATGTCATGAGAACGAGTGTAAGATTCAGAATGAGCGTAGGATCCAGAATTGTTCTGTGCTGAATAAAAAGCTCTAGTGTTCTATTCTCAAGCAATCTCTGCCGGATAGAGTTCGAACGTAAACCAGTAATGAAGGCGTCTTTGACGCAAGCGTCTGTTTTCTATAGCATTAACTGCCCGAAAGTCACAATCTTTAGCTAACAACAGTAGCGATTCTACGTATTCATCGATGTTTTCATCGTCTTTTTGTCTTTGAGTTGACAACGTATTTCTAGTGAAAATTTCTCACCACATTTTCTATTGTCCGTCTTTACTCTTCGCAAATGGCGCCAGTAACCCGAACCAAACCAATTTATCAATCAAACTAAAGGAAACCTCATTGCCACTGTTTTCATAGAACATGAAAGCTGGAAAGATCAGTCCGAGAAACATCTGTCAGTTGCTCAATCGTTGATGAAACGATAATTCCACCAGAGACAAAAAAGAAACGACAAATTCATTCTGAGTCTATCTAGTTTTCCTCGGGTCCTACCTATCAGTCTTCGAAGGGCTCATAATATGCACCTCAACAGCACCGTAGCCACATGATACCTCTCAAAATATTAATCAAACTCAATCTATATTTGTCTACGGAACAAACTAAATCTATATTTGTCTACGGAAATAAGAGAGTTCGGTGTCAACGGAACGTGAGCACTTTCATGATGATCTTGATATCGTATTAAGCATCATAAAAACTACATTTAATGACTCTGGGGCAGCAGAGATTAAGGTCTTCAGAATTGGTCGTCAATTCGAAAACTCATCTAGCAAACCCCGATTTATGAAAATCAAGTTTTCATCTCCTAAACAATCTCAACAATTTCTTGCTGCTGCCAGACGTATAATATGTAATCATAACAAACATTATTTTAGACGTATAATATGTAATCATAAAAACATTATTTAAGACGTATAACATGAAATCATAACAAACATTATTTTATAATATGTAATCATAACAAACAGTTATTTTATAATATGTAATCATAACAAACATTATTTTATAATATGTAATCATAACAAACAGTTATTTTGGAATATGTAATCATAGCAAACATTATTTTGTAATATGTAATCATAACAAACATTATTTTATAATATGTAATCATAACAAACATTATTTTAGACGTATAATATGTAATCATAAAAACATTATTTAAGACGTATAACATGAAATCATAACAAACATTATTTTATAATATGTAATCATAACAAACAGTTATTTTATAATATGTAATCATAACAAACATTATTTTATAATATGTAATCATAACAAACAGTTATTTTGGAATATGTAATCATAGCAAACATTATTTTGTAATATGTAATCATAACAAACATTATTTTATAATATGTAATCATAACAAACATTATTTTATAATATGTCATCATAACAAACATTATTTTATAATATGTAATCATAACAAACAGTTATTTTATAATCATAACAAACATTATTTTATAATATGTCATCATAACAAACATTATTTTATAATATGTAATCATAACAAACAGTTATTTTATAACATGAAATCATAACAAACATTATTTTATAATATGTAATCATAACAAACAGTTATTTTGGAATATGTAATCATAGCAAACATTATTTTATAATATGTAATCATAACAAACATTATTTCATAATATGTAATCATAACAAACATTATTTTATAATATGTAATCATAACAAACATTATTTTATAATATGTAATCATAACAAACATTATTTTGGAATATGTAATCATAGCAAACATTATTTTATAATATGTAATCATAACAAACATTATTTTATAATATGTAATCATAACAAACATTATTTTATAATATGTCATCATAACAAACATTATTTTATAATATGTAATCATAACAAACAGTTATTTTATAATATGTAATCATAACAAACATTATTTTATAATATGTAATCATAACAAACATTATTTTAGAAAGAATGGATCCGCTTGACAACTCTGATGACCGAGCTACGTAAGTGTCGGGATGCTGGTAAAAAGCATCTCCGAATCAACTACTAAGCTGGTCAACCCCACTTACGATCTTTAAGGACTTGAAGCTTCCATGGCAATGATAGCTTTCTCCTCAGACGGCAGACAATACGATATGCCGAATCTCTCCTCGAAGACTCCCACACAGCAAAGCGCCCCATTTTCACTAAATGCTCACAATGTCAAAGTTATCCTGACAAACGGTTACTTTCTCCTTCAAAACTGGATGTAGTTCAAAAGATTGCTAACTTGATTGATTGTGGCAGAAAAGACTTGGATTTCTGCAGAGATCAAAAAAGATGAAATACACTTTCCCGGGTTTGTGGCTTTTCGATGCGACCAGTCTGGCAGAAAAGGCAGTGGAGTGAATGAAAACGCAAGATCCTCACTCAAGCCTTCCTTTTTGACATTTCTGCCGAATACACTCATTGCGGTTGCAGATTAAGGTTGTGAAGAGAATACTAGGTTTTCTGTCCACCGCAGTCCAAACTCCACCTCAAACAAAAATCATGTTCAACGTGATACTCTATTAAACTGATCTCAAGAAATCATTCATACTGTGAAAGGACCTCTTCAGTAATAAATTATTCGAAACTACTGAAAAGTGCGTTATCTCTCAACATGTTCTACAATATACCATATTTAGAGGCGCCCGACAATCATCTCTACTCGACCTAATTTGTCATACTATACTAATTCGATGCCACAGATCCGAATCCCGTCTCTACTCGGTAAAAATGATCATGTGACGCTTTGATTTCCAATCAAAACTTCCGTCACCTTACCTCTGGAACATAATCGCGCAAGACAAGTCTGTGCTGCAACTGACCTTCATATAGTTTAAACGGCTGCTGGTGAAACAGATTGGCAGGCTTTCACAGAGATCTTGTCTGTTAAAATTTGTGGTTCTATATAAAGCAAAACCTACTCCGGTTGAACAATATTATTGTTCCTCTAAAGCATTTGAAACGTGATATCTAGTCTTACGGGAATTTGGGTTTTCACTGGTGAGAAATTCTGGAAGTAATCCTAAAAAAGGTTCTACGCTGATGTGTAGCGATATCACAAACTTAACAATCAAAACGTGACCTTGAAGATGAATGATGGAGAAGCAGCTGAACAGATGGAGCAGCAAGCGTCGCTTTTTGCCAATGCATTTGCACAGATATTCAAGGAACACGAATCTGGACTCTGTAGCACTTCAAAAAATTAAAAATTACGTTAGAACAACAAAACAACAAAAGCAAATAGACTGTCTAAGTATTTTCCTGGCGGAATTATGTTAATACGTGACGAAGTCCTTTACAGCCGATGTGTATACATGTTTCATTGCAGGTAAAGTTTATGTAAGAAATGGCGATTTTCTTGTAATTATATTCTCCTTCCCAAGATTTACAATCGAAATCTCTGTAACAAAACTGTGTACGGAAAGTCCTTTAAAAAAGAAGAATTACTGCGCCCTCTGTAGATGTATAAGGAAAAAATTCAAGATGGCGCCCGACTCTCTCTTTAACACGGTAAGTTAAGGAAAAGATGTTATGAATGTTGCAGAAATTCAATAACCATTATACACCGGTTCTGCACAGAATCCAACAACGGTAAAATATCCTCACACGGCACGAAAAGCAACAGCCACACGATTCCCCGGCCAACTCAATCGTCGCTCTCCCAACGTCTTTTTAATCACCCGCCTTTATCGTCATTCTAGGCCGGCTAAATTTGCATATTGCAAGAATTCGTGTGACTTTGCGAGACATCATATTTTACAAAAGACGGCGGCTGCCATCTTGGTCTTTCTTTTCTATTTTTGTTCAGTAACGCTGAGCTGGTCTCGAGGTAAGTCTTTTCCCCTCGTCCGTCTCTCCACGTACCCACACAACACGCAAACACGCGGGCTCTTATCTCCTGGATGCACGTTACACTCCCCTCTGATCTGATGATCGCATAGAGAGCACTGGGGGTGGCCTTTTAGTGCGTGTGCTTCTGCGAAGAGGTACATTCACTGTTTCAGATTCGGGCTCTGGATCTGGTTCCGCCTCATCAGATGAAGTATCGCTATCAGTCTCTGGAGGGGGCTCACTGAATCACTGAATCACGTGCATCGGCAGCTCATCGCTAGACGCTTCACTGCTTTCTTCTGTAGTTGTGTGACGCACCTCGGTAGCTGGACGAAGATCTCGCACATGTCGTGGGGTTCCATCGACCAAAACAGACTGCTGGCTAATCACTTCAGATATTTGTCCTTGCTTAAACTTGTTGGTGCACCGATTTCCTGGGGGCCGCACCCACACTGGATGTCCCACTTCATATCTGTTATATGTTCCCTTGTCGGCTGGCTGCGTAGTGTTGATTCCCTTCACTCCGATTCGGTACGTGTAAATAGCATTCGCAGGTGCGGTTGAAGGGGACGTCCCGTCCTTTGGCGTAATGTTGTACCAATATGTGGCTTCCGTAATAATACATCGCTTCCTGGCAGCAATTCTCTTGATGCTGCGATGGCTTCTTTCAGCAATGCTATTTCCTGACGGCACATGCGCACATCGCAACCTTAGTCGGACACCCCACTCATCTATCAACTGCCGGACTTGCTGGCTACAAAACGCTGCATCATTGTCAGTCAGGAGCTCTTCCATCGCACCTCGCTCAAAAAAAATGGATGGTAGGTGGCGAACAACATTTGCTGAATCCTGTCTGGTCATCTGCTGCCACACCGCAAATCTCGTAGGCCTGCAATCAATGAGAGTTAGAAAGGGCTTGCCACTGTAATGGGTAATATCCATGGCCAGCCGCTGCCATACACTCTCAACTACCAAGCGAACCTTCTGCCATCGCTCTGGTGCAGGATCAATAGACTGGCAAGCCTCACAATTTCTGATGATCTGTCTGACATCCATCTTAGTCACTGCTTGGTATACGCTCATCACAAAATAAAGGGTCCTCTTGATACCCGGATGTCCGCTCTGTGCATGAATTTTTTGTATTTGACATTGGTCGATTGCAACTGCATAAGATCGAGCAGTAATCTCCATTCCCATCTTCGCGGCTTCATACAATTTGTGAGGTACTCGGGTCAGTTGGTCAGCACGATTACAATGTGATGGCACCAGAGTGACGCTCAGTGATAGCTCATACTCAGATACCAGGTTTTTTAGCGTGTCTAGCCTTCTCCGTATTAACATTTCGCTTGCTGCCTTGGTACGGATTCGTGTCCGTCCTGAAAGTGTGTCAGACACCCAGTGGTAGACACAGAGAGAATCTCTGTACAAGGTCAACTTCTTAGACTGCCACTGTAGGGCCAGATTTACCCCCTTTACAACAGCGTCCAGCTCTGCCAGGTTGATATGCTGAGAATCTGTTACGGGCCGCAGCCAACATGCATCATCGAACACGTTTCCTCCTTGCTCCAACGATACTCCCAACGCCAAAGAACTGGCATCAACCCACACACCTACGTTGTATCCGTTAACACACCACCGCCCACAGGCAGGGTCCTTCTTGTTCACTCTCTCCAGTGTCTCTTTAATCATCAGAGTTAGTAGGACATCATCGGATATGTCATCCCAACCCGTGGTTGTTAAATTTGCTCTGCGTTTAATTACACCAACAGCTGCGCGGAGCCAGCCACAGACCGGTAAGTGACCAACAAGTTTTCCACACCAAGAAAAAACGGTCCGCCTCGTAACGAGGTTGGGGATGCTTGGAATTTCACTGCCACGCCTCCATTGTAGGGTGCCATCTTCTTCATAAACATCCAATCCCAATACACGTGCTCCTTCCCTTAAACGTTCGGGATTTTTGCATTCCAGACCAAACTGAGCCAACTTTTCTTTGACACACGACGCAGACTACATCTTCAGTGACGTATACGTCATCAATGTAAGCTGACGTTGAGTCCCTCATGGGCTTTTCTTGGGGCAATACTGTTGACAATAGTCTTCATGATCTGTGGTGCCACATTTAGGCCAAAGCCGAGACGTGTAAGGCAGTACCTCTGCCAATGGAACCAAACTGTCTGGAACGGTCACAACGTCTCATCAACTCGCACCTGTAAATAGGCTTTTCGCAAATCCAATATCGAGACATTAGTGCCTTTCTGACGCCATTCCCCCAACTTGCTGGCGCATACGTCAGCATCGGCAGTATAGGCTTCAATATGCTTGTTAAGATCCCTATAGTCCAGCACGTGCCGTACTTTCGACTTGTTATGCTGGACTACTGCCATCAAGGGTATTAGACCCTTGGGAGGCCCAAGTTTGTCCTCACGGTAGGGGATTAACCAGCCATCTTGGATCCACGCCTTTAGTTCCCTTTCGTATTCTGCTCGGGCCTCACTGGGTATAGGGTACTCTGCAACGCCATTCTTGAGTTTAGTCGGTGCCATTCCCTTGGTCCACTTCCAATATGCAATCCAGGCCCTCTTGCGAGAGTCGTAGTCCACTGTAAAATCCGGCCGATCGACGTGGAGCGCTGCACACACTGGGGCCTCCAAGAATCGCACCTTTCCATCCCGATGAATTGCGACTCCCCCCAGAGCCTTGATGGCATCGTATCCGAGCAACAGGTCAAACCCTAGGAGATTTCCTTGGGTAACGAGCACATTGATCTTAGTGGCTGCACCGGTGTCCGTGTAGATCTCGACAGTTCCAGCTCCACAGCATGTCTGGGTCTCGCCTCCTATCGTGGTGACTTTGATCTTTCTCTTAGTCCAACTTGGGCACAGCCTGGCGCTTACTATAGTATGCGAACAGCCTGAGTCGAGAAGTGCTGAGCAGGGTATCCTGTTTACGTAGACGGTCATCACTGGTTGTGCCTTGTTCAAATTTTGCTCGGGGAGCAGGGCAGCGCTGACGTCCTCTCCCCTTATACGTTTTCCGCACAGTTTTGGGCTAGATGCCCCAAATCGCCACAATTAAAACAGCGCACACGCCCCCTGTTGGTGCAATTCCTTGTAAAATGTCCGCGTCGGCCGCAGCAAACACATTTCCCATTGCTTGCAGGGTTCTGATTCGGAATCTCCCGAGAGCCAATCTGGCCTGCCTGTGTCCCCATCACAACTGGTTCCCCCAGGTCCTCCTCAATCTTTGATGATGGCTCGAGCACATTCCATCAAGTGTTCCATGGTCGTTGTTGAAACGCTGGTTGAGGCTCTCAATAGCTGCTTCACCCAAATGGGAAGGCCCGCCACAAACGTGTACGCAAGCGTCCGCTCCGACACCCCTCCACCGAACAGGACTGCGAGTTTCTTTAACTCCGTGAAGAAAACGTCCATGCTTTCCTCCGGTAGAAGTTTTCGGGAAGCAAATTTTTCATAGGCCGTACAAGGATCCATGGCGAATGCCTTGTACAGCGCAGCTTTAGTTGTGGTGACATCTCCCTTTTTGGCAGCACTCAGTTGCTGATATACACTCAAGGCACCAACAGCCAATCTCAGGGGAATCACAGTGTGTACCTTTTTCACCTCACAAAGGTCGCACGTCAGCTCGACCCTTTCAACCCAGTCGACAATGGACGTGGACCCGTCAAACTCGAGTATGAGCTTTAAGTCGAATTTCGACTCGGTCATAGTCCTAGAGGCCAAATTGCCGAAATAGCTTGTAGAAAAATGTGTAAGGAAAGTCCTTTAAAAAAAAAATTACTGTGCCCTCTGTAGATGTGTAAGGAAAAATTCAAGATGGCGCCCGAATCTCTCTGTAACACGGTAAGTTCAGGAAAAGATTTTATTAATGTTGCAGCAATTCAATAACCAGTAAACACCGGTTCTGCACAGAATCCAACTAGCAAGGTGCCTAGACGGACGCGAACGGTTACTCAGACCGGACCCAACAACGGTAAGATATCGTCACACGGCACGAGAAGCAACAGCAACACGATTCCCCGACCAACTCAATCCTCGCTCTCCCCACGTCTTTTTCATCACCCGCTTTTATGGTCGTTGTAGGCCGGCTAAATTTGCATATTGCGAGAATTCGTGTGACTTTGCGAGATATCATCCTTTACAAAAGACGGCGGCCGCCATCTTGATCTTTCTTTATCTATTTTCGGTCGGTGACGCCAAGCCGGTCTCGAGGTAAGTCTTTCCTCTTCGTCCGTCTCTCTTACGCACCCACACAACACACAAACACACGGGCGCTTATCTCCTGGATGCACATTACAGGAAGTCACGCAGCTAGGTCGCTCTGGTTATCAGAGTTAAAGGGCGACAATCGAATTAGCCTGGGAATTTCCACTCCCGCAATACTCCCTTTCTAGTTAGCTGGAAGCTAGAGAAAAGAAAAAAATAATTGGAGAAATATGAGAGACAGGAAGTCACGTGGGTAGGTCTCACTCTGGTTATCAGAGTTAAAGGGCGACAATCGAGTTAGCCTGGGAATTTCCATTTTTACAAGCTAGTGTAATCGATATCGAATCTGTAAAAAATCTGCAACTTTTGAAAGTGAAGACTAAATTTGATAAAAACGTGAATCATGTCAACCAACTGCAAAGACAGCATACAACATTTCCATGAGTAAATTTGTAAAAGAAGTGATACTCACACAACTCGATTGTTTAAAGAAAAATGATTTCTATTATTTTTCACTCATTTTTGTGTAGGAAGGGGTATAGTAGATTCCATCCTTCATGAGGGACTATTATATATGACAATGGTTGAAATCTTCTTAACATGGTGTATGCTATGGCTAGTTTGAGTGCATGTATAATATAAACATAAAACTACACTGGTATATTGAAATCTTATTCAATCTTGTTTAAGTGTGAATCTTATAAAATAGCAACTCACTTAATTTATTAACAGTCGCATGAGGTTCAACTACAGCAGCTGGATTTTCCATGCTAGTTTTTTTTAGGTAAATTTTGCGGAGAGAAAGTTTTATAGTTTAGCATTGGATCAAAGTATTGTATCAACAACACCATCCACTACATAAAAGCAACACTACAAAAAACATAAATAACCAAACAAAAAGACTCTACAATTCACTCTATAAAAAAGAGCTGACCCTATCAACTTGTAGAAAATATTAAAACTTTATCAAGTTTGTCTTCAGTTGATCCAACAATAACTAAAATATAGAATAACAATAGATTAAAGTTTCTATACAATATGTTAAATAATTTTTATTAAGAATAGGCAAAGACACACAACATATAGTTTGTTTTCAAAGTTTTGATGCAATTGGTTGTGAAGTCATTTCATTAATTTTTAATATTTGTAAAAATTATGACAACAATTATATTACTTTCTTATTTATTCTGTTTTTAAGTTATTTCATTAATTTTAAATATTTGTAAAAATTAGGACAACAATTATATTACTTTCTTGTTAATTCTGTTTTTAAGACATTTCATTAATTTTTAATATTTGTAAAAATTAGCACAACAATTATATTACTTTCTTGTTTACTCTTTTTTTTAAAGTCATTTCATTAATTTTCATTTCAGGATATAATTTCTCTGTAGCACTTGTTCTTCTATGAATTTATATCTGAACGATCTTTTTGCCGCCAAAACTTTCTCGTCATGTTAAACACATGTTGTTGAATACAAATTGTCATAATATTCTTTATTAGTTAAATGACATTTAACACGTTTTTTAATCTTATTATTTAGTTTCCGACGCTCAAGCATTCTAATAGCCTTACACACAATAGAGCACGTGATAAACTCTGTTGACGGTCGCTTTTATTAAGTAGCAGATTTTCTTAAAGGGTACACTGAAAAGACAGTCTTCTAATCTTCCTCACGTATGGTACGGCTACTTTGAGAGCAGCTATGTATTCTAATATAATATTCTATTAATAAAATAAATAGAATAATACATAAGTATATTGAAATCTTATTCAATCTTAAGCGTAAATTGACAGTTACATGAGGTTCACCTTCATCCAAACTCAATTTGTTTATTTAACTTCTAATCCCTAATAAAAACAGATGAATTATCAATGCTAGGTTTTATATGTAAACTATGCTGAGAGAATGCTTGCACTTTAGCATTGGATCAAAGTGTTGTATAAACCACGACACCCACTACATCATTTAAAGCAACACTACAAAAAACATATACAATCAAACAAAAAGACTCTCCAACTCACTGCATAAAACACAGCTAACCTTATCAACTTCTACTAAATATTAAAACTTTATCAAGTTTGTCTCCAGCTGATCAAACAATAACTGAAATAAAAAATAACAACAGATTTTATGAGTTTCTATACAATATGTTATCATGGAGGTAACTATTTTTTATTAAGTATAGGCCAAGACACACAACATATAGTATGGTTTATTTTCAAAGTTTTGATACAATTGGTTTTGAAAAGATTGTCTCATTTTTAATACTTTTAAGCATTCTCGCTTTTATTATGTAGCAGATATTTTTAAAGAGTACATTTTGTTAATCAATCCAAGTAATAATTTCCTTGCTTTGTTAGGTCAGGTGTGTGTTAGTGAGAGAGTCACAATATGCAACGGGTGTAAGGAGTAGTCCGGCTAGTTGCTATGCCTAAGCTTGTGCGATACTCTCGTAAGTCTTTGGATATAAATGAAGTTCCTGGATCAGAGTGAAATTATTAGTTGTATTTACAGAAGCAAAAGCAAATGGAAAACGTGAGTATGCGTCCACTACTACTAGAGTTTAGTATCTGACTCGTTGTTGCTATGTAGTGTGTAGAGCATTTTAGCAGCCATTTCTTTTGTGACTTCTTTTCTAATTAACAATCTGGTTAAACAGATTTTAAATTTGCTATGGAGTGAGATTTGTTTCTGAAGACAAATAAATATTACGTAGACTATTTTTATATTCCTGGCGTTATTTTTAGCTTTGGAATTTCATGTTTGTGAGTTTTATCTGACATCAAGACTTTTGATCATTTTTGTATCATGTGTGAATTCTCATTGGTAATCAATCGAAACCAAGATTTTAATTTTCTGTTACTGTTAGCTGTTGATAATCTTTTGTTAGTTTAGAGATATCAAGGGACTCCTTTCCTGGAGCAAACACTTGATTCTATTAAATTTATATCCAAGGGTTCTTTTAAGAATAGACACTGTTCCCTTTATGGCTGCAATCTGTATTTCTTTACAGCTTGATCTTCTACATATTTCTGAAGATTCTTTTTATTAAACCAGTTGCTCATGAAACACTGTCCCTTTTTCGTTTGATGTAGACCAGTCAATTTTTTACATCCATTTCTGAGTTAGCTTTGGTCTTGTGCAGCTATAATTAATCGTTCTTCATCAAATGGAATTTGTCACGTTGAGGCCATTGCATATTCTTCTATTGTGTTATCCAGTTTGTTATTACATTCGGCATGATGGTCATTCAGCATTTTTATTTTTGGGTCAGAAGAACATTTGATATATTGACCTATGCTTACCATTGAAGCTCGGTATGCGTGGCTAATTTCAGTGAGGCCTAAACTACCTTCTCTCGACAACCTGTCCATGCATGCCCAGCATTTTCCGAGTTTTTACGTCTATTGATGATTTTCTGTGGCCAATTGATTATGCCAAATCCATAATAGACAAAGGGTATGGCTAATTGATTGATGGCAGTAATTTTATTTTTCGGTGATAATTTTTATGAGAGGATATTTTCTCTCATCTTTCCATGTTCAAGTGTTTTATACTCCAATTTATTCATAGGCAGCATCTTCTCCAAGGTCTTCAATAGAGCCATTGTGAAGATTAAGATTATCTGATGCTGTTTTTCGTCCTTTCTTTTTGCATTCTCGAACCTAAACTCCATGCAGATGTCCTCTGTATAGTTCTTAACAAAATTATCAGAGAGACAAGTTGTTTCTCGGACCCCACATACAGTTTGGTTTACTCTTTTATTTTCTTCATTCTTTCTACCCAAGCTGAGATTGTATCCAGCATTGGATCATTTAAGTAGCTTACTTATGGATCCATTGAGGCAGAAAAGGAGTAGTGAGAGGCTGTCTTCCTGGAATATTCCTCGCTTGATCTTTATGTTTGGGGTTTGCATCCTTCCTTCCATGTGCTGTAATGTAATTGGTGTGCGCCAGCTGGCAATTTGTTTTTGAAGGAATGATGTAGGCCTTTTTGTAATCAATCCAGGCCATTGGCAGATTTCATTGTCTTCTTATGTGGTTCTGTTTCCAAGGAGTTGGTCTTTTGTGCCTAGCTTTTTCCTCGTCCACCCCCTCTGCTCACTTTAAAGGTAATCACCAGCAATCAGATGGTCGTATGTTGCATCAGCGATTATCCCTGTTAGGAGCTTGTAGTTTGATGTGGGGCAGCAGATTGGTATATATTGCTAGCCATGTGGGTGTCCACATTTTTGGGAATAACTGATGTACTGCCTACAGTAAGCAACTCAGGCGGCTCTTCATTTCCACTGATGATTCTATTGAATGCCTTGGCATAGTGATGATGAAGTGCGCTGACTTTTTTCAGCGAGAAATTTGGTATTTGGTCTATTCATGGGATCTTGAAATTACTGCATTGAGCTACCTTCCTGCAGACAGCCTCCTTGGTAATTTTTTAGAGCTGCCATCTTTTCTTTCTCCTTGTTCTCCTCTTTGATGGTATTCATCCAGTTGTTTTCTTTATGTACTCTAGTGTCCTCATGGAGTGGCCTCCAGAAGTTTTCAACTTTTTCTTGTGTTGGTGGGGAGCTCACCTTTATTTCTTCTTTAACGAGGCTCCTATGGACAATTCTTGGGTTTCTTCCCAGTGTGAGTTCTCATATGTCACACTAATGCTGAATTTTGGGAACAAGAATATCCGCACACTTCACAAGAATGTGGCTTTTCCCCAGAGTGTTTTCGCATATGTATCACTAACGATGATTTTTCAGAACAAGAATATGCACACACTTCACAAGAGTGTGGCTTTTCCCCAGTGTGAGTTCTCATATGTCTCACTAATGCTGAATTTTCAGTAAAAGAATATCCACACACTTCACAATAATGTGGCTTTTCCCCAGTATGAATTCTCATATGTGAAACTAAGTTTACTTTTTGAGAACAAGAATATCCACAAATTTCACAAGAATGTGGCTTTTCCCCAGTATGAGTTCTCATATGTATCACTAAGTTTGATTTTTGAGAAAAAGAATATCTACACACTTCACAAGAATACGGCTTTTCCGCAGTGTGAGTTCTCACATGTCTCACTAATTTTGATTTTTCAGTAAAAGAATATCCACACACTTCACAAGAATGTGGTTTTTCCCCAGTGTGAGTTCTCATATGTATCATTAGATGTGATTTTTGAGAAAAAGAATATCCACACACTTCACAAGAATGTGGTTTTTCTCCAGTGTGTGTTCTCATATGTCTCACTAATGTTGATTTTTGAGTAAAAGAATATCCACACACTCTACAAGAATGTGGCTTTTCCCCAGTGTGATTTTGCATATGTATCACTAATGTTGACTTTTTAGTACAAGAATATCCACACACTTTACAAGAGTATGGCTTTTTTTTCACAGTGTGAGTCCTCATATGTCTCACTAACTTGTATTTTTCCGTAGAAGAATATCCACACACTTCACAACTTTTTGTTTCCCCGTGTGAGTTCACATACGTCTCACTAAATTTGATTTTTCAGCAAAAGAATGTGGCATTTCCCCATTGTGAGTTTTCACTAATTTTGATTTTGAGAACAAGAATATCCACACACTTCACAAGAATGTGGCTTTTCCCTTTTTTTAATTTTGCTTTTGGTAGTTTGAAGAGATCAAGGGGCTCCTTTCCTGGAGCTATGAATTGATTCTATTACATTTTTATCCGAGGGACTTTTTAAGAATAAACACTGTCCCTTTATGGCTGCTATTAGTATTTCCTTGCAGCTTGGTTTTCCAGAGATTGCTTTTAAGTATTTTTGAAGGTTCTTTTTTGTTAGGCCAGTTGCTCCTGTCACAACTGGAATAATGTTAATATAATGTTTATTTCTTTAGGAGACAATGTTGTTTTTAGATAATTTTTTGGTTCTGATATTTTGTTATTTTTTTCCCGTTCTGCTCTATTAAGGCCAAAGTCATTTGGAACTGTGACGTCGATAATGAGTGCAGTCCTTTCCAGCTTGTTCCATTTTACTATATCTGTTCCATTTCCCCCCAGTGTTCTTATATGCTTCAGTAAATATGATTTTTTCAAACCAGAATATCCACACACTTGACAATAATGTGTATATTCATATTTAAATGAAATTGTTTCTGGAGCAAGATTTTCACTACCAAGTTATAAACAATATGTCATTTTATCCTGACTTTTTCAGTTTTAATCTGGAGTTGTTGATGCAGGTTAGAGTTTATGCTAAATAAATTTCAATTTGTATCGATTTTTTTGATAAGAGATATTTTGTAGTGTAAAAGTTTAATTATTGTCTTTTGATAAACAATCCAGATAAAATTACTTTTCACATATATATGTCTAATAAAGTTGTGTGCAGACGTTTTTGTTGTTTACCATATAAGGAAATAATTGTGCATAGAACACTGTTTAAGGAGACGGATGGTCTCTTAATATCCATTAAAACATTCAATCAGGAACATCTGCAAATAAAAATAAATTAAATTAAATATTGTAATATCATTGTTTATTTTAATCATTGCAACAAAACAAGAAACATAACTTTATAAAACATTTAAAAATCGCAGAAATAAACACTTAATTCACATTCATATTGTTTTAATGTAAAATACTATTCATTTAGTAATAGATAAACGAATTATGCAAATAATAAATGTTTAATACTATTCATAGTATTTTATAATAGAAAAAGGAATTATGCAATTAATAAAGTAAAATAACAATAATATAGTAAGAATTTTTAGGAACAAAAAACATACAACTACCATAGTTGCTACTGATAATAATAAAAATATATTGCTAACAATAGAAATATAATAGGTTTATAAAACAGGAAAAGTGAATTTAAATACTCAGTAAATTAAAGTTAATAATACAAATCAATATATAATCTAGTTACTTAGCAATGGATATTAATATGGTCTTTTAAAATAACTTTCGTTTTAAGTCATATGTGTGGAAATATAGCCGTTTATAATGTGTTTGATATTTAACTGGATATTTTCATAGCATGACATATTTTTAATACTCATAATAATTTAATACTTTTTACTTTTATTTTTAGAATTCAACATTTTTTATTCAACGAATGATTTCATTGAACGTTTTTGAATGCATTATTATCATTCTCATATTTCACTATCCAAATGATATAAGCAGTTTTAATAATCGATTATCACAATTTTATTTTTTAATTAACGTTTAATAATACATATTTGTATACTATATATATTATTTTCTTATTAATGTATATATTCTTAGTAGTTATTTTAAATTTGATTAAAATATTTTTTTTGAAATTCAACAAATTGTTACTAGCATTCAACGTGTTATTTATTCTAAATTTTTTACTGTATTTTTATTATTCGTATATTTTTATAGTTTCTTTATTATTTTATCCTAATTATTTTCATCTTCTAATAGTATAAATTAGTAAAATGTATTATGGCGAAACACTTTGTATGAATTTATATATGGTCTGTACAATTCAACTATTCAACTCATGGTCTACGAACTAAACTTCTTTCTTGCTTCTTTATGTCTCTTAAACATTTTTAATTCGATTTAAAATTATGTTTCCTTTACTTTTTTAAACTGGATTTTGGATATTTATGTTTTACAACTTTTCTAATCAGCTTAAAAATTTCCTTTCTGAACCAAGAAAAAAGTGAACATTTTCTTCTTTGAATAACTGATAAAAGGTCTGATGATTTGTTTGGGTTTATGCAATGAAACACGTGAAAGATGCAGGAATTTAAACAATATGTATGTAAATTAAATGTTTAATAATGTTACATATGCTCTGAAAGTGTAAATCATTTTCATTGAGCTAAATAAACCGTTGCAATTTTAAGAAAGCCTTATTGAACAATGTATACATTATAAACGTATTCTGTTTTAAGGAAAATGTGTGCAGCGTGTGTGTGTGCGTGTGCGTGTGTGTGTTTGTGTGAAAATCTTAATGTAATATTTACCATTGTTATAATGAGAGAAATATATCAAGGTTTATCAGAAAACGTTTGTTTTTGTCTTCGTAAATCACATGTGTATATACTGTAAATTTATTAAAAGTATCGACAATTTCTTAAAAGAGACTTATTTAATGCCGAAAACGTAACTAATTAGGTTGGAAAATCAACAGTAAATCCATACATTTATTTTTTATTTGTTATTTTTTGTGTTCATATATATTTCTCAAATTTAAAGCATAATATTAAAATTCATCGATTGTTTAAGGATATCCGTTTATTGCTAATTCATCTGAACATAGAAATTGTTGTTACTAAATGTGTTTAACTCATCAGTGAGTAAATATTTAATCTTTAACTATTGGTTAAAACAAAATTGTTATTTAATAATTTTTTAATACACAATCTACATAGTAAGTATATTAAAAAGCGTGCTTAAAGGAAGGTGCAGTTTCTCAACATCTAAAAAAATTACTTACACATGAGAGTATCCTATAAGTCTACAAAACAAAGATTACCATATGTATTGTGTATTGTTGCAAAATATGTATTGTGTATTGTTGCCAAATATGTATTGTGTATTGTTGCCAAATATGTATTGTGTATTGTTGCCAAATATGTATTGTTGCAAAATATGGGTTGCGTATTGGTGCCAAATATGGCTCCGTGCAACTAGCAAGATCATATTTGTCTTAGACAAACTTCAAAAATAGTCTCAATATAAGTTCTACACCCACGTTTAAGATCAAATTTATTTAATGAAATGTTTTCTTATGAACTCATAGCAAATTGTATCATTTCAACGTATCTAATCACGACCAATCGAACAACAAGCATCAAAACCATTCTTTGAGTCAACAAAGAGTTTAAAAAAATTGGCGTTGAAATGTTTTATTTTAAAATATTTATTCATTCTTAATTCATCTGAACGTCAAAATTATTTGCAACTATAGACGTTTAACTTATAAAGCATTTAATGTTTTATATTTAAATATTAGTAAGACAAAATATTTAAATTATTATTAACAGATAACAAACATTGAACCTAATTATATTATTTTGTTTTTAACTAAACATTTTATAACAAAACAACTACCACATATAGATTAATATTTTCTTTGCTTTGGACAATTAAATTTTTATAGGCAATAAAAACAGACGTCTACAGCTTTGAATAGAAAGGTACTGGAATATGATGATGTATTATAACGAGGTACCTGAACAGAGAATTGATGAAGAGCAACTGGAATATGATGATGTATTATAACGAGGTACCTGAACAGAGAATTGATGAAGAGCAACTGGAATATGATGATGTATTATAACGAGGTACCTGAACGGAGAATTGATGAAGAGCAACTAAAATATGATGATGTATTATAACGAGGTACCTGAACGGAGAATTGATGAAGAGCAACTGGAATATGATGATGTATTATAACGAGGTACCTGAACAGAGAATTGATGAAGAGCAACTGGAATATGATGGTGTATTATAACGAGGTACCTGAACAGAGAATTGATGAAGAAAAACATTAATCAGTAAAACGAGTTCAAACTCTTTGTTTCTGTCTTCTTGCCGATAACTAATGTGCATCAGATGTAAGCTGTGATTTGTGTAGACAGATCCGCAGGCACTGCTGAGTGTGTTGAAATTGTCTTTACACTCATCTTTTTAACGACTTTAAATGGTTGCTCCTTTTACCGTCGACGGTTCTGAGGGTTGCCACACCTAATGCTTTATCTGCTTTATTAATTTTGAATGTCGTTTACATTTTATGCATTTATCTTGATAAACAATATGGTTACAATTTGTTGTGGCAGAGGTGTTTTATCAGGTTTAGTTTTCTTACGTTTTTTGAGGTAGAATAAAAGCCAAGTGTCGTCAACTTTTCTATAATTTCACGTAAAAATTTAATAGATAAAAGATACTGAAAAATATTCTTATTGGCCTTCAAAAACAGCAAACGTTTCAACTGAAACATAATGAGATACTATGGATTATGGGTCATATCAGCAGAGGCATTCCCTGTGTGTTGTGCTGTGATATGTCTGTTTACATCACATAAGGTTTTGCTTGTTTATATAGTCAAGGAAACAGGGAACAGGGAGAGAATTACAAATGTTTTCATGAACTTCTTTCTTTCATTAATAAGTCAAAATTTAAACAAAAGAAACTTATATAAGTCTACAACTTTGAATAGAAACGAACTGCTGATTGTAGTGAATTCGTCCTTACAACCAGCTTGTTAACGACTTTAAAGTGTTTCTCTCTTTAACGTCGAATGTTTTCTGGGTTGTTACACCTAATGTTTTTTCTGCTGCAACCAATTTTGAATGTCGTTTATATAGTGCTGAGATGATATTAAAATTAGCAGTGGATAAGTAAATGTCATATTAAAAGATATGTTATTCAATGAACCCTGAGTATCTGCACTTAATTATCTTCTTCACTCTTTATATATTTTACCCGACCATTAAATTGAGGTTATGTAAATATTAAAAAGTTATGTTTTACAGAATAGTAAAAAAATTGTGCAAATTGCAAAGAAATTTTAAACTGATATTTTGTTTCATATTACGGACTATACGTCGGTTGCAATAAAATTAGCTATTGTGCAGATTGGCCAAGCTTTGTGTTTATTTTTCAGCTACCACTATCCATTTTGCATGTAGTTTATGATGTTCAGGCCATAAACGTTATAAAATTGGTGATGAGGTTTTAAGAGTTTTTTTACAGAATAATAAAAAAAAATTATGCAAATGAAAACGAAATTATAAATTGATATAATGTTACACATAAAATACCAGACGTCGTTGACGATAAAGTTAACTAATGTGTAAGTTGACAAAGCTTAGTTCTCATTTTCAGCTGCCAATATCGATGTTGAATGTGGTTTATGATGTTCAGACCAGATGGTATGACGTCATAAATTTGGTAATAATGTAAGAGTTGTATAGGAAATACAGCAATAGTATCTTGGAAAATTTGTATTATGTGTAAGGAGTGTGTAACAACTCACCTGCCAAGTCGATTGGTCCTTAAAATATTTAGGTGTTATATCAATATATATCTATATATCTATCTATCTATCTCTATATATATCTTTCTCTCTCTCTCTCTCTCTCTCTCTCTCTCTATATATATATATATATATATATATATATATATATATATATATATATATATATATATATATATATATATATATAAGCATTGGATTAGATAAGCTTACCTAACATTTCTGAGCTGGCACTATCCATTTTTTATGTGATTTATAAAGTGCAGACTTAAGAGGTATAAAGTTATTTAATTAGAACTAAAGCACATGTTGTTCACAGGAGAGACTTTATAGAATTTTATGACCTCAACAGAATATGTTCTTACAAAGTGCTGAAATATGTTGGATTTAAATTTGCGACCCCAGTTTTTAAGTTTGTAATAGTTGCTATTTTTTAAAAGTTGTTTTCACACAATAGTTAATATATTTTTTCAAGTTTAAGAAAGTTTTAAATTATTATATTTTTTAGAATCGGTGAAAATTTTACATTTGAAATTTTTATACCTACATTTGACTTATGTTGTCTTTTTACAAAAGAGTCACCATTTCTCAAGCCCCAGCTGCCACTCGAGGATAAGGGTTAATAGGCATACAGTGGTAATTGTTAGTTGAAATTTGGTAAATTGGATTACTTAAGGGAAACGCCCCATTGTGATATAAATATATATATATATATATATATATATATATATATATATATATATATATATATATATATATATATATATATATATATATATAAAAACCGAAAAACAGAGTTATTGCGTAGGGAAATGTACACAGACACACAGACATGTTCCCTTTTATAGATAGATAGATAGATAGATAGATAGATAGATAGATAGATAGGTAGGTAGGTAGGTAGGTAGGTAGATAGATAGATAGATATAAAATACCGAAAAAACAGTATTGTGTTCAGTTGTTTAACAATTCAACCAACTTCGAATCAAATTATTGTGTTTATGGTAAACATTCGGATTTTCGCAGAAATCACGTAAATTTAACTTAAACACATTTTTTCTACACGGAATGAATATTTTTATTGGATTGCAATAAAATTAAACCTTTTTCATGTTTAATGTTATTTTAAGAATCAATATTTTTGAGGGATATTGCAAAAAAAAAAACTATTTCAGATTATTTTAAAAGTTATTTAATGGATTTTTTAAAGCGTAAAAAAATAACTTACCTTGCATATTGGATTGCAATTAAAAATAAACTTATTCTAATATTTAAGATTATTTTAAAGTTGTTGAATAATATTGTTGTAAAGTGAAAAAAATAAACTTACCTTCCATTCCAGGCATTTAATACGAAAAAATCGTTTTTCTTTTGTGTCCAACGCAGAAAATGTGTTTGTTTGTTAGGATTTCTTAATATAATCTTTAGTAAATTGATACAAATTTTGTTTTGTGTGTCCAATTCATTAAGCAATTAAATATATGAAAATATAAAAGAATCAAAATTACAATATAAAAAAAAACACGATTTAAACGTGAAATTATTATAAGAAGAAAAAATTCAACTGCTTCAGAACAAAGAACTTATGTTCATCGTAAAACGGTGTAATCATTATTTTGTTCCTCGTGTAAAAGATTGAACATTTCATTATGATTTGGATTAGTCGAACTACTGTTTACATCCAAGATGAGCACAGTAATCCAAATAATCCAAATATAAAAAAATGCAAAACTGAATATTTCACATAAACAATTCAAAAAGGAAGGAATTGAACAAATAGCGAAGTCAATCAAATAACACAAACTAGATTTGAACCAACAAAAAACAAAACAATAATCACATGATTACATTATGAAAATTGCGTCTTATTTTTATCAGATTCGATTCCGTTAACTTTACGATGACCTTAACTTATAATTCCAGACTTAAACCTGATGTTTTATATGCAATCAACGACTAACGATGGAAGTGTAGTAGCTGTTTCTAGTTTGTTTGTGCATTTCAGCCATGTGTCGCGTTCCATTATCCCCATTTTGGCTTTACTTGTCATGTTTTGAGACCTCCCATGTATTACCCCCTCCTTTAATAGAGAAGTAACGCAATGTTGTAAAATGTCCCGACTTGCAAATGTGAATATGAGAAAAAATATAACAGAACACAAATCAATATTTAACAACAGCTGAGTCTCATGAGTTGCATTATATCGTATTTTGCCATCAAAGGGACATAATTCCCAAACATTACCTGCCCTTTAAACGATAAACGACGTGTAATTTGCTTGCGCCCTTCTTGTTTATATATAGAGTGTCTAAAAATATATAAAATATAATTTTAGTTTGCACTAACTTTTCGAAAAGGAAGTGTTATCGATCCCTGACAAGCGACATCTGTCGCGATTCTTGAAACTAAAATACAATCATTCACCTCATGTAACTGTCATGTCTAAGTGCCGATTCTTGTTGTTAAAAACTTGATATGTTCATGAAACAGTTGCTTTTAAATCCTTCTATCTTTTCATCCTCATCACCAGATGAAATGTAAAATGCCCTGCTCGCGGGTGTGAGTATGTGAGAAAATAGAATAGAATACAAATCGATAATTAATTAAATCACATTTTCCCCCCATTTTATATTGCGGTTAAAGGGCAGGTAACTCTTAAGGGAATTATTTCCCTTTGATGGAAAAATTACGATATAATGCAACTCGTGAAAGTCAGCTGAATTATAATAAATTGTACAGTTTGCGTTAAGCAAGCTGGTTTCCCAATCCGACAGTGTGTCGCCGTGAATGAGTGTAAACACATAATGGCGATTCCTCTGTTCTTTTATAAGGGGATAACTCCACTTATGCCAAGTCTGAGCGAAAGGGCGATAACTCCTTTCTGGCCTCTACATGCCCCTCCCCCTCGTGACCACAAAAGCAAGTTGTTGTGGTCATCCTTTATGTGGAGAAATACCCGTGCGACTTCCCCCGCATTTGCGGCGATAAACCCCTTGGGGCTCTCGTCCTCCGACTTGACGGTTCCCTTAACGGAGGAGGACTGTATTTTTGGGTATCTCCTCCCGTGGTATCTTCCACTCCCATGCTCGCTTGGGGATTCCGTGTCGGCGTGTTGTTCCACCTCCATTGCCTCCTCCGGAGGTTGTTCCTGTGGGGTCTCCACATTTATAGGTGGGTTCGGGATTTCTTGTCTGATGTTACGAGGGCCATCCACTACCGGGTGTATTCTACGGAGAAACCGACGGTTGCGCAATGTCACTCGATTGCTTCCATCGACCCGGACTTGGTACTGTCGGTACCCCTGGGTCTCCACGATTCTCCCTGTCTTTGTCCATCGACGTGGGTGGTTCCCGTCCTGGTTCTGGATCTGGACGTAATCTCCTACCTGGAGTTCCCGGAGTGGGCGACTATGTTGGTTGTAATACTGCTCGTTCCTCATATGTCTTTTGGCCATTGCTACTTCCCTTAGTTTGCCTATTTCTGTCCACTGTTTTCGAACCTGGTATTTGTCCCGCAGGTCAGGAAGGTGGTCTTTAATGACCCGACCATACAGCATCATGGCCGGGGACATGTCCAGATCCTGGACAGGCGTGTTCCTATGGGTCAGTAGTGCTCGGGCTGCCCGATCATGGCACAGGCGTCCATAACTGTCCGTATTATCCGCCAGTATACATCTCGCGGTTTTGACGGCTAACTCTGCGCGGCCATTGCCTTGGGCATAATGCGCTGATGAGGTATGTTTTCGTATGCCCCAATTCCTCAAAAAGGAGTCGTATTCCTGGGATTCAAATGGTGGTCCACCATCCAACGAAATCTCTTCCGGTACGCTGTAGGTACAGAACCAAGTCCTCAAGGTATCGCACACCGTCTTGGCTCTTCCCGACGTCATTAGGGCCACTTCAACCCATCCCGTATACCTGTCTGCGTATACCATAAAGTGTCTACCCTGCACCTGGACGAAGTCAACCACCATTTGTTGGAATGGAAATTCCGGGTCTGCTGGGGACATCAAGGGTTCTCTGGGCTGAGACGGTGGGATTTCATTGCACGTGCGACACTGGGCTCTTGTTTGCCTGATGTTAGCATCCAACCCTGGCCAGAATAGTCGTTGTCTCGCATTCGCCAGCATTCCGTTCACACCCTGATGAGCGGAATGAAGAGATTCCAATATCTCTGCGCGGAGTTGTCGAGGTATTAGGATTTTGTTCCCCTTGATGATCACTCCTTCCAGGCAATATAATTCCTCACGCATAGGCCAGAAGACTCGAACTACGGTTGGGATATTGTTACGTGACTGGGGGAATCCATTTTGAATCAGCTCTTTCAAAGTCCTGCATTCTTCGTCCGTGGCTGCCGCAGCCACAATCCTTCCCCATGTGATGGCTCTTAACGTAGTATCATTCTCGTACATCGATGTTAGGGCGGCTTTGACTGCGGTGTCAATGGATTGGTCCTGGTCTCTTGGTGGGGTGCCCGCTGGGTACCGAGATGCACAGTCAGGGGCCAAGTTGAGTTTCCCTGGTCGATGTTTTATCTTGAATTTATACATGAGTGACTTTTCCTTGAAGTTTAACAGGCGTGGGTTTTTTATGTTCTCCAGGGCTCGGTCCGAAAATATCTTTACGAGCGGTAAGTGATCCACTGTAATCACCAAGTCTGGGCATCCAAGTATGAACATGCGGCATGATTCCAACCCATAGATCAGAGCCTAGGCTTCACCTTCCACTGGTGCATATCGTGATTCCGCGTCGTTGGTAAAATGGGATCCCGCCAGGATGAGTTTCCAATGGCCATCCCCACAACTCATGTTTAATTCCCCCTCACATCTGCAATGCTTTTGAAACAGAAAATACGATATCCCTGTTTTGCTGTAGTCTGTCGCGAGTCCTGTTGCTCTGTTCATTTCGAACGTTTGGATGCCTTTTTCAATTCTTTCCACTATTATTTTTTTCGACTCTTGGAATACCTGTTCCAGTGTCTCATCCCAATAAAATTTCCTGTCCTTTGTTTTCAGCAACTCTCGGAATGGGGCCATAACTTCGGCTTGTGAGAATGCATAGGAGACTTGGTTTACGAGTCCGAACCAGGACCTAACCCCAGTAATATTTGTCGGGGTGAGGAAGCCCAGGATTGCTTCAGTCATTCTTCTTGTGGGTTTGACCCCGTTCGCTGTTACTTGAAACCCTGCGAACTCCACTTCCATGTCAGCAAAGTGAAACTTGTCTGGGTTAAACACAATCCCTCTATCGGCGCAGTGGTTTATATATTCAATTGTGTGCCAGAATGAGGATTCCATTGAGTTGTCCCACAGGAGACTGTCATCTATACACCGAGTTTTTCGAGCCATGTCCATGGTGATATCTTCAAACCGACGGGTGTAGCCATCTCCTGATCCATGGAATCCTCGAGGGGCTCGACAGTACCTGTATCGACCCCATTCAGTGATGAACGTGGTGGCGTTTCGTGCAGCTGGAGACAGCGGTAAACTGTGGTAACCGTTCCACGCATCGAGTACAGTCTTCCTGGTATGTGCAGGTATTACCGAGACCTGATTGAATGGGGACGAAGTGTGGTGCGTCTCCCTCATGGTCGCCTCGTTCAACTTTTGTAAGTCCACCGTCCGCCTTGGGGATCCATCCTTTTTTGGTGTGACCACCATTCTCGAGCACCAAGTAGTTGGTGTGCCTACCGGTACGGGTTCGATTATCCCCAGTGCCACGTCACGGTCTATATCTTGTTTCACCTTTTCCTTCCAATGATGGGGGACAGGTCTTGGTGTGTGGATTGCCGTCGGTGTCGCATCTGGGAGGAATTTTATTTCTAAGGGTTTACCCTTCATTACTTGGAGTGGTTGGTGTGGACAGGTATTGAATGCGCTGGCCTTGAAATGTTCCTTTAGCCATTGCTCCAATTCTTCTCTGTTAATGTCGGTTGGCTCCAATGGGATTGCTGCTGGTTTCTTCGGAGCCGGTGTTCTGCGCGGACACCCGTAAGGGGCCGTCTCTTCTGTTTCCACTGAGCTGCTTTGCGATAATGATATAGGAAAATTGGATGGCAATAATTTCAGCTCCTTAAGTGCCGTCTGTGATAAGTAGAGCCCGGATGTGTTGTGAGACACATACACTGCCTGTCGTGTTTCTCTTGATCCCACCTTAATATGTAAAAACAGGACCCCCTTGATGTGTAACTGGCTATTTGTTATACCCCTTATCCGATGGGTAGTTGGAACCAAGTACCCATTTGGGTACCCGAGGAGTCCTTGAATCTCGGGGCCAACAGAGCAAGTTTGGGCTCCTGTGTCCGCAAAGGCTTGGATGGCGTGGGTGCTCACTTTCATCGGCCTCTTTGGCACCCTTCCAAAGGTCGCATGGCACTTGTTCATTACAGTTACCTCTGCTGTAACTGGGGGGGGGCGGTTCTGGGGCGCCCACCTGGAACTGTTTCCCATTCCACTCAAGGTGAGGAATGTTTGCCGGTTGTCTCTCATTGTGTCTGTGAGTAGGGATTTTATCCGTGGTGCAAAACATGAACGACTCCCCGCTTTTTATAGCCTCCGTTTTGGATCTATTAATTTTCCGGCACACCTTTTTAATGTGCCTTACTATTCCACAAAAGTGGCACTTGAGTCCCACTGCTGGGCAATCTTTCCGGTTCATCGATCCACCTCGGTGTGATGTTTTTCCGCAACCGTTGCAAGGTTTGGTGTCCCGTGGGTTCGACAGGGCCTTTGCCTCATGCATTTGTTGTACTTGATTCGACTTTTGTACCCCAGATATCGTGAGAGGTTGTGTGGTATCGGAAAAGTGTGGAGTTGCTTCGTCTGTTGCCTCCAGGCAAACCAACCGTGAAAACTTTAGATCCAAGGTAGGAAGTGTAGCTGCCTCTGCCAGTACCCTTCTCTGGTGTTCGATATTTCTTAACCCTGCCATCATTTGCCCGGCAACCATATCGTCTGAGTAATTAACCTGCTGCCGGCAAGTGGGTTCGTTCGGACACTGAATACTAAATTCACAAAATTTCGCCTGGCCACGTAACCTCGATAAAAAATGGGTCACTGACTCACCCTCATTTTGCTTCATGGAGTGAAACGTTTGTCGGTGGACTTCCTTGTGTAAGCCTCGAACGGCCACCAGTCGTATTTGGCAAAGAAGGAACTCTTCTGCCGCATTGTTGAGTCGTTCTGGTCCAACGAGCTCAAACAGTAACCTGTTCGTTTCCGGTGTGCATGCTTCTCGCAGTTCGTTTCGAATTACAGCTGGATTTTCGAGTCTGCACATCTCCTTGTACCGTGACCAGGTGTCTAAAAAGAGTGCCCACTCGCTATCTGTTGAGTCCAGACCTATAGAAGCTCGCTGCATTCTTTTTGTTCGCTCGTCCATGTAAGATGTTCTTCCGTAATTCGATGTTTTCTTTTTGTAACTCGACTAGTTGACGTAATAAGAGAACGTTTTCTTGTTCCATAGTGTAGCGATATTTTTAGTCCAATGCTGCGATATAAGTATTTCACGTTTTAAAGTGACAATATGTTCGTAGCGCCATGTACAGTTTGCGTTAAGCAAGCTGGTTTCCCAATCCGACAGCGTGTCGCCGTCGATGAGTGTAAACACATAATGGTGATTCCTCTCTTCTTTTATAAGGGGGATAACTCCACTTATGCCAAGTCTGAGAGAAAGGGCGATAACTCCTTTCTGGCCTCTACAATGTATTTACAAAAATAACATGACTATGAAGTTTGAAAGTAAAATAAATTACTTTTCACTCTGCCACATAATAATTAAGTGGTATTTTTTTTCTCATCATTAATTTTCTAAAAAATCAGTAAAAATTGTTGATTTTATGTTGACCTTTTTTTACAAAGGGGTCACCACTTATCAAAGGGTTTTGAGTCAATGGGATAATTTCTTAGTAGTCATTAGTAGCAGAAATTTGGAAAACTGGATTATTAATGGGACAGTTACTCAAGAATTTGTTTATCTTGGACTTGAAGACAACCACATTGTAGTCATCTGGAAAACAGACTAATGGAAGAGAGTTCCACAGGCATACAGTTCTGAGAGATCTATGCCTCTGAGAAAGAAGCTTTGCCCATGGATTCTATGTTTCGGTTTATCGTAATGAGATGAAACGATTTTAGTAGAAGTTATTGTTTCTATGACCATGACTAAAATAGAACTAGAAGATAGAAATAACAATGACAACTCTACTATATATTCCGGTCATAAAGAAAAAAATTACTTTTACTTTGATCGATCTAATGTATGGAGTGCAGCGACTACACGTCACTACCAGTCTGGTATTGTATTTTCTAGATCGATCAAAGTAAAAGTAATAGTGCCATTACTAAAAACCATACATTAGGTATAAATATAATATTCTCAGATCTATAAATAGAAATGACGCAATAGTCACAGATGTTGACCTACTTAATACTATATAAGCACTTACGGCATAAAAACAACGCAGTATGCCTCCCCCGCGAAAGCGACGTCGGACCAAATTAGAATTCACTGTACCTGGGTACGACTTCCTCGGACCGGGCACCGACACCAAAAAATTTAAGTTCACCCCGCGTAACAAACTAGACCTAGCGGCGAAACAACACGATATAGCATACGGTGACCCGAGCATAAGTACAGAGGAAGCGGATGAAGAATTCATCAAAAACACCGAGGGCACTGGAATCATCGGAGGTATCGCTAGGACCGCTATTAAGGCAAAACTCGCACTTGGATTGGACAGTTATTTCCGAGGTGATCCCACCGTGGTTGCTGCTGATAGCACTGACAATATACCTGGGACGCAAATGGACGAAGGTGCTGCTGAAACGTCGACGGAATCAGGAGCGAACGGATGGGAAGGGATTCACTATGGGCCGCACATCCAAACAGAAACTGGAAACGTCCAGCGGACGTACACAGTCAAAAGAACTTTCAGAAACTTAATCCAAACGTCAAACATGAACGCATGCAAAGCAACGTTCCACAAATACGAATCGACTGGTAAATACGCATGGGCCCAACCGGTATCAAAGGACTACATAGTACCATACTTCCTAACGACATGGGTAAAGCAGAACCAATGGGAACACTTGATGAACACGGCAACCGCATACAGAGTAAAGAGCATAGGTTGCGAGATAAAGAACGTCATATGCGGAGAGTGGTTAACGAAAAACAACGAGGAAGTATTCGTGCCAAATCCCCAGCCATGGTTCCAGGTGTACATCGACAAGGGCCAATACATCGGTTACGGTAACCTTGAGGGTCTAACCTGCATTCCAAATAACACATTCCGAGATATACAGCCATCGACCGGCGCATCGGCGGAACTACCGCACTACATCTACAACTACGGAATTCCGATATGGCTACTGAACAAACTACCAGTGAGTAAAAAAATCGACGGGACCAACACAACGTGTGATGTCAGCATGTACAAGCTACACGATTGGCGTGACCAGCCGCATTACCAAATACGCCAGGGCGACAGCTTCTCGCATAAGTGGGATAATCCAAGCCTACTAAAACGTCCGCTAACAAACATAATGAGCGAAGGTAACTACACCGTACAGGGTGCGCTGCTGTCAGGAGCGAGTCTGATAAAAAACGCAATTCACAACGGCCAAAAGACTGCATGGGACGGAGGGGTGGCAGTCGCAACAGCACCATGCTACGGAACATTAGCACAACATGCGGAGGACAACTTAACACACGGGGCGGCACGAAAGAGAGGACGAGCTGAACTACAGAAGGACTTGGTGCAGACAGAGGTTGCAGACGTCAACTTTGACCACATGAAAGGACGTAAAGCGAATACAACACCGAAGGACGCAAAGAAACAACGCAGTAAAAACAAGGACATATACCATGGAGCACGTACGGGGTACATACAAACAGGTGGAAGTTTCACAGTGGCAAACAGGACAGTTATTAACAAATCCCTATATACGTCGGAGGACCTGCCACAAATGATACTGATCAACGTACCAGAAATCATGCGGCCATCGGGGTCACCTGGAATACTATATTTCACGTTCGAACTCACATACATGGTTGAATTAGAAATTTGGTACGAATCTTACAAACATCCGAGCAAACTTCCCGTTAACGACCACAATTGTGCACTAATAGGTGTGGACGACAACTGGCACTACGAATTGCACAACATAGTCGCACCGAACAGACATCTACACGGACAGATCCCCAAAGGGATGTTACATGGACACGGCACATACATCGCAAAAGACACCCACACGGGTGTAACGATTGGCTACAACCACGGCAAGTTCGTGAACAAGTAACAGGACACGCCCTACAGGAGGCGTGGACTAAAAAACGCTGACTACGATAAAATTAAAACTGCGTCAGCAAAATCACATTTACGCCACACATATCCCATTTGCACAGTCAGCGAAATTTGATCCTGCAAGAATGTGCAGACCTAAGGGAAAAACCATTATAAATAGGACGGCTTGGGAACGATTCCTCAGACAGCGACGATGGAGGCAGCGACACAACACGAGGAGAAGGCCCGCTTCAACGACTACATCCTTTCCGACACCCACGCCGGACGCAAACTCACTCCATACACTTGGGTCTACAGATGGCGACGGACCAACTCCTTTGACGTAAAGCCTGACCAACCTCACATACCGCCCTTCCGAAAAGCTTGCACCTTCGAGGAGACAGACCGCGAAAACTCACTGCTGGCGAACCTGCTCGACCAAAGACCGAACATTGTAGTCTACCACAAAGCAGGACCGAGCCGACTGAAAAACTGCTCGGACGTGGACCATTTCCACGTCATCAGTTGGCATTTCGAGCATCCGACCAGCGAGTACGGATTCAGTCGCTTGAAGAGGACGCTTCAAGACCGAGGGGAACAGGCGTATACCATGACGTGTCCAAAGGTATACAGTCCGTACGGGCTTTGCACGTACCTGACGACGGATCCGAACATCAGAACGGTGCTATCGGCGGGTAACCTGACGACAGAACGTCAACTGGCTATGCTACGGAAACTAACGGAGAAGACCATCAGGGAGCCAAGTCCGGAACTCGAGGAATCGCGCCTAGCCAACAAATCAGATAGCCTGAGAGGTCAAAAATACGACTTTCTCACAAAAATCATGAAGAAGGCGAATTCCACGGACGTCGGAGACCTGATGATTTACTGCGCTAGGACGGCAAAACCGTCGACAAGACAGACCTGGGCGAGCATACATAAAAACACGGCAAACCTATCGAACATCATAGCCGCTGCAGCAACGGACGTCCAAATACAGAGCCGTGTCACGCCGATCCACGAGCAGATTCGTGAGAAACACGAGCTATTCTCGGCTATGACACACCAGTACTGGCCGGTACAAAAGTCACTAGACATCTACGACGAATGGCTGGAGTACCACCAGATCGACGCCGACGAGTTCGCAACGGGGACATTCGAGGTCTGCCACAAAATAAGGCCAAAGAAAAATGCTCTACACATCACCGGACCATCGAATTCGGGAAAATCATACATCCTCCGCAGCATCAGAAACGGTCTGATGAACGCGGGAAGAATGAGATGCCAGGCGAGTGACAACTTCACTTTCGGCAGCTGCGTAGACAAGAGCCTCATATTCACGGAGGAAATGTGGTTCACGCCACAGAACGTCGAGGAAGCCAAGTGCATCCTAGAAGGAACGGACACCTACGTGAACGTGAAGCACCAGAGCGAGCGAATCCTAAAACGCACGCCCTGCTTGTCCACCAGCAACGACGAACCATGGCGTCACGTGGCCAACGAAAAACAGGCCATGATCAACAGGATGTTCCTGTTTACAACCCGAACAGCGATGGACGACCTAAAGGGATGGGGAACGTTAGAACTCAACCCGCTGATGTGGCTGACAATATGGCGGAAACACATCACAGACTACCAGCGAGACGGTTACATCCCGAAGGCAGGTAAATTGACCGCACAACCAAAACCTTCATCAAGATACACGTGGAAGGAGGAGGACGAACACAGTCCTTCGAAGAAACTACGAGTACGAGACGTGCGGACTGCGGCGCAACTTACTGCCTGAAATGAACGAGCAGTGCATCTTAGATCCAGACCAGCCAGCCCAGGTATGTTTGACACACGGACATCCCATAAACTGTCCGACGCCACATTACCAGTACCATTCACTGACTCTGACTTAGAGGACATCATGACAAATAGTAATTCGCCGTCGGCGCCACCAGACACATACAGTACAGACTTGATCATAATAACTGACAGCGACGACGACAAAGAGAACAACGACGAAAAAAAAAAAAACATCAACGAGTTCACACTAATACGGGACAGAGAACTGCACACACGCATACACATAACGCACAAACACACAAAATCCTTGCAGACATTGATAATGTACTGCGAGGAATTGCTGACAGACTCTGACTGATAAAAAAGAAATGCATCTATGGTCTAAGTCTAAGGTGTCATGGCCGCCAAAAAACTTTTTTCCTATCTAATGTCTGTTCTTTCTATTATTATTATAATTATTATTACTACTATTACTATTATTGGAATTATGATTGTAATTGCAATATTATTGTATAATAAATATATATATATAATACCATACATGTGTTTGTATTTTAATATTTTTTCCTTCTGCATGACGCATGACATGAGATGCATGAAATTATTTTTCAGAACCACCAGACATTAGATGAATGAAAGTTTTTCTACGCGCGCGCGCGTTATATTTCTATAAACTCTATAAGGTAAGGTATTAGAGCATGGCACTAAGTGGCAACTTAGATAAGTCCAATTCTCCCGCATTCTATTTTATTCAAAACCTGTCAGAGAAAATAAAAAATCTCTATGTAGGGTGCCCCCCTCCACCATTAAACATACCTGGGCTGGCTGGTCTGGATCTAAGATGCACTGCTCGTTCATTTCAGGCAGTAAGTTGCGCCGCACGTCTCGTACTCGTAGTTTCTTCGAAGGACTGTGTTCGTCCTCCTCCTTCCACGTGTATCTTGATGAAGGTTTTGGTTGTGCGGTCAATTTACCTGCCTTCGGGATGTAACCGTCTCGCTGGTAGAGCATTTTTCTTTGGCCTTATTTTGTGGCAGACCTCGAACGTCCCCGTTGCGAACTCGTCGGCGTCGATCTGGTGGTACTCCAGCCATTCGTCGTAGATGTCTAGTGACTTTTGTACCGGCCAGTACTGGTGTGTCATAGCCGAGAATAGCTCGTGTTTCTCACGAATCTGCTCGTGGATCGGCGTGACACGGCTCTGTATTTGGACATCCGTTGCTGCAGCGTGATATTTATCTCGTAATTGAAGTTCTGTGAAAATGAACAATTGATTGTTGCATTTTATTTCAATAATTGTTTTTTTTTCGAAAATAAACTGTTACGAAAAGCACAACAAATTTTTAAAAAAATTTTACACATTAATCAATATTCCGGTTATTGAAAATAACTTGTTGTAAAAATAAGATCCATCAGGTAATAAAAAAAAAACATGCCAATATTAATATGAATGTTATTGTCGATGTCATTAAGCATATGTTATTAAACAACATCAATTGAACAATAAAAATCCTGATATCAACATCACAAAACGAAACTTTTTATTTACTTCTGGCTATAAATAAATAGTTTGCCTGGAAATAAATTCGCCACTATGTAATCAACTCCATATTCTCGTAAACAAAGTTCTGTGAAAATAACGAACAATTGCTTTTTGCATTTTATCTTTTTTTGGCAAATGAACTGTTATGAAAAACAAATAATTTACGAAAGCCATATTTTTACATATTAAGTCAATATTCCGGTTATTGTAAATAAAGTGTTTTAGACATAAAATCCATCCGATAATCAGGAAAACCATGTCAATATTAACAGAGTAAGGTTATTGTCGATGGCAACACAATATATCATTAAGCCTATGTAACAATCTGAACCAAAACTACCAACAGAACAATACTAGTCAGTTACATGGTTTAATTAATCCAAACCTTATGCAAGCTCAGAGACAAAATATTTAAATTATGAAAATGAAAAGAAATCTCAGATCCATAAACTCCTCAGCTGTACTATTTTGCCTGGCGATATTATGTCATTATCAACAATAATTAAACAATGACAATCCCAATTGTTAACATGATAAAAAGAATATTCCAATAAACATAGAATACGTAAATCAAATACGTTGCCAAGGTCGCTGGAAAAATGATGGGATCCTTCTATCGACTCAGTAGATGTCTACCTGCTGACGCAATTTTTTCCCATACAAGAGCAAGGTAGCCCAAGGATGGAGTATTGATGTCATATCTGGGCAGGAGCTGCTAGGGAGGTCTTCCCTTTTCTCTTCCCTGTAGCCTCTTTCTCAATGAAGAGACGTTGGGAGACTTTTTTTCTTTTTATCGTTATTTTCATGGTAAGTGCTCGTCTGAGCTTCAATTTATGGTCCCCCTCACCAAACATTCAGGGGAAACCCTCGCTTGGCTGTAAACACTATCAATAATTTCCCCCACTCTTTATCTATGCCTAAACCTAAACGTAGATTCTATAAACTGCCACCCATGGAACTCTCTTCCGTTTACGTGCTTTCCAGCTTACTACAATATGGCCGTCTTCAAGTCCAATGTAAAAAAGTTCTTGATGAGCCGTTTCCCTTAAGTAATCCAATTTACCAAATTTACATTTCTAACGATTACTATAATAGTCTTCTTTTGACCACTGTACACTCTTTAACCTTATCCCCGAGTGGCACCTGAGCCTTGATAAATGGTAATTCCTTTGTAAAAAAAAAAACTAACTCGATTTACATAAACCCAGTGAAACAAATAAAACAATTGATGCATATATAGAAATTTTAATGTATAAGAATTAAACTCGCACATCTGATAAAATGAATTCACCACAGGCATCTCCAATATCCATGTAAAAGAAATTTTATACTCTGATTATTTTCTACAACCATGAAAATATGTCAACTTTAACATCTTTCACACATTTTACAAATTAAATATTTTTACTAATATTTTGATTAGTGCAAAATCATTGTAATTCAATGTGATTTGGATTATACTTTATCAAATTACACGCATGTATTGACTTTTTTTGGTGAATATCATTGATATTCTGACAATATTTTCTGCGAATACTTCTCTGCAATATAATGTAATGCTATGTGATTTTCATATAGCTTAAACACCATTGTATTACAATGTGGTTTAATTTATACTTCCACAAATATTAAAAATATCTAATGATAATTACCATTGCAACTTCGTTTTTATTTCAACAAATATGTTATAGTTTCTGGTGATTTTCATCACTATATAACAATACTTCTATAAGTCTATTGCAACAAATACAACATATATATGTTGAAGTTTGTGGCTATTGTTATTTATCTAACCAATGCCGATGTAAAAGAAAGAAATGGTTTTATTCTGATTATTTTCTACAACCATGAAAATATGTCTACTTAGTTTAAGTCATTTTTAAAATTAGATATTTTTAATTGAATTAAAACCATTGTATTACAATGAATTATACTTCAACAAATACTAAAATATCAATTACTGCAATTCTATGTTATTTCGTTTTCATCTCAACAAATGCCACATGTATATAAGAGTTTCTGGTGATTATTATCACATGACAATACTTCAATAATAACATTGTAACAAATACAAGGTATATATGTTGAAGTTTGTGATTATTGTTATTTTTCTAACAACATAAACTGTATAAGAATGTCTTATTTGACAGAATCAGGCAGGCAAACCTCACCATCCATTTAGCCGGAAGTGATTTCGGAAAAGCTGAAGTTACATATTGACTTTCAATAAATACAACATTGAAATTTGTGGTGATAAACATTATGAGGATTTATTTCTTAATGCTAGTTAGACAACTTTGCTACGCGATAGCATATTTAACAGCCATCGTTTATGCTAACGAGTGCAACGTAAACAGAAGCTGTAAAATGGCGAAAAAATAGTACCTGGCTTCAGGGGTTAATACCATGCTAACGGTAAACTTTGCGACGAGATTCGTTGTCAGCGACATCGAATACCCCTAAAAACAAATTAGAGTGGTCTGTGTTCAGTTGTAGCGAATCACTAGATTTACCATCTCTTACTTGAATAACCTTTACGAGGCTAAACTTTTACAGAGAATAATGTGAATAAAAAAAAACTTAAAAATAAAAAAGCAACAAATACAAAGTAATTTAGAAATTACGAAAAACAAACAACCAACCAAACAATAGATTGCGTGATTCTGTCCATAAATAATAATGATTTGAAAATCACTGATCATTAATTTTATTTTTTACAATGTCTTTACTATTAAATCTAAAATATTGGCGTAAAATCAAAAGAATTTTCTGTTTATAACAACATGCATGTTATATGTAACATAAACAAATTATGATTTCATTAGTGGTCATGAAAACGTAAGTAATAATTGTATATTAAACTAGCAGAGCTAGTGTACAGACATTTCCTGGTGTAAGTATGTCATAAAGACAAAACAGAATCGGTAGGCTGGTTCAGTATTCCTTTTTTCACGAAGGTTAAAATTCCATGAAGGCAGAATTTTTTTTTTCAAGTTTCTTTGAAAAAATTCTGGAGACGAATTTTCTTCTTAATCCTCAATTATCTTTCCCGGTAATTGAATACACGTCTCTCTGCCTTGTTCTTCTCAACAATTTTAATGTCCTGTTAGGACAGTTAGTCATCGCCTTTAGCAATTCTTCGGGTATCCTTTATTCCTGAGACTCTAAAAGAACGCATTCGATACATATTTCTTGTTCTCTCGACGATGTCTTTTTTCTCAACTGATGATATTAATTCAGAGTTCCTGCATGTGCTCAAATTGGACGCAAAAAACAACCCTTTCAAATCAACGGATATAAGGTGGTAACGTGACGGAAAAAAGGGGAGAAGATCATGAAAGCTAGGGAATGGTTAGGAAGGAAAGAAAGAAGGTAATAAAGAGCAAAATAAAGAAAGAAACAAAGATTGTGGAAATAATTTCCGCACACTCCCTAAAAAAATAAAAATCCTCAAACAACAATCTAATACCAAACATATTCTGGATTTCTTTCATCTAAAGATTTAACAAACCTTACAGGCCTAGACCGAATATGTTCCCTGTCCTGGATAGATCTCGAGCTCAGTGGGGTGCCCACTCTATCATTAGGGATGTTCCTGAGTGCTGCCCTCACCCTTTTGGATCAAAGCTGATCGAACCAACCATCCGATCCAGAAGTTAGCTAAACCACCCTTCCCAACGACCAATATGGACGTGGCTTCATGGGGGTTATCAAAACGACATTTCCCACCCTTATATTTTCAAACTCAGATTGGTAACGATCTTGCGACAACTCTCTCCGACCCAAAAGATATTGTTCATATCATAGCCTTTTAAAACGATTCATGAATTCACCCTTCTATCCCAGACTTTCATTAACATCTTCCTTGTTAGGGGCGCGATCCTGAAAGTAATATTCTTCTAAAGACAAAAACACAAAGTTTTTATCGAATAGATGCACAAAAGAATTTGGAGTAACCACCAACAGACAAGAATAGTAAGAGCAACGATAGGCAAAGGGTCGATCGTTGATAGATCCCTGTATAACAGACAGAACGGTCAAAACTTGAAAATAACTCAACTTTTTAGGTCCTATAACGTTGAAAAGGCAACCTTTTACAACTGGAATCAATCTTTCCCACACATCAGGATACAAGGGTATCGTTTGGTGTTTGAAAAGATGAGCATCAACTGTCCCTCTAAATTCGTCAGACAAATGAACTTGTTTGACAAAATCGCAACCCGCAACAAAGGACTTGTGTTATCTGAATAAATATTAGAAATGACTCAATAAAAATTGAAAAATCTCGCAAATGCCAAACCCACAGAATCAGTGCTTATATTATGCAACAGTTCCAAGTGTATAACTTTCACACTAAAACATGTGAAGATTAAAATATACATATTTTTGTTTCATCAACCTCATGCACCAACAAATGCACAGTAAAATCAATCTCGGTGTGCAAGAGGTGCTTAACTAGATTAACACGATGTTTATGCAAATCTGTATCTTTGGGATCTCTAAAGGAGAGTTATATTGTTTGCAAATGACACAAGATTTCGCCATTTTACTAGCTTGTCTAGCTTTGAGTATCCAAAATCGCAAAATTCTGTGTTTGCTTAGAGTAGCAGCAATTCCCAGATGCTTACATTTCACATGACAATCCATAATTATACAACTTGTAACATGGCAAGACTTAGGGAGCAGAATAGGATGAAGAACGGCATCAAAAAAATAAGTAGATTTATCAATTGGCTTTATTTGCGGGTTTATCTTCCACAGCTTTGTATCAATTTTA
The DNA here is from genome assembly GCF_053919585.1 of Euprymna scolopes. NCBI lineage: Eukaryota > Metazoa > Mollusca > Cephalopoda > Sepiida > Sepiolidae > Euprymna > Euprymna scolopes. The sequence continues at coordinate 162,400,733 of NC_136527.1, read as the reverse complement.
TCTTCTCAACAATTTCATTTGATTCTCTCAGACTTTGAGAAATATGCCTATCTTTACAATGAAATTAACATATTCGTCGTAGTTTTACGTATTATTTTCTGTGGTAACGAAGAGAATTATATTTGAGTATCAAATACAGTATTTTATGTCTACCCATTTCCATATTTCTTTAAGTAAAGTATAAAACAATTTTCTTACAAAAGCTCTGTTAGTTTTATTCTTACATCTTTAATTGTCAATATCAACATCATTTTCTTTTGTTTTCATAAAGTGGTGTAAAAAGAGTCATATTTGACCGTCAAATAATTTTTTTTATTCCCAAATATTCACACTTTAAGCAAACAAATCAGTAGAAATTAATATTCCTTTATTCAGTGTACTACTTAACTAGATTATTATACATGGGTTTAATTGGAATAGTGAAGTTTTAAGCTTTTTACTTGCTGTAAACACCATTAAGAGATGGTGTGTCGTTAATATCTCATAATATCTAGTGCCATGTCATGCTGTGAATATCCTTTTAATCAGCACTCTGCCAGTTTAAGATTTGAGATTTCATTTTCATATTAATTCGAATGTTTAGCATATGAGTTGGCATAAAGTTTGAGCTAATTACTTAAGGCATGTGACTGACTCTTTTGTTGAGGTTCTTTATTGTTTATTTATCGCATTATTTTTATCGCATTATTTTGGCATAAAGTTTGAGCTAATTACTTAAGGCATGTGACTGACTCTTTTGTTGAGGTTCTTTATTGTTTATTTATCGCATTATTTTTATCGCATTATTTTGGCATAAAGTTTGAGCTAATTACTTAAGGCATGTGACTGACTCTTTTGTTGAGGTTCTTTATTGTTTATTTATCACATTATTTTTATCGCATTATTTTGGCATAAAGTTTGAGCTAATTACTTAAGGCATGTGACTGACTCTTTTTTTGAAGTTCTTTATTGTTTATTTATCGCATTATTTTTATCGCATTATTTTGGCATAAAGTTTGAGCTAATTACTTAAGGCATGTGACTGACTCTTTTGTTGAGGTTCTTTATTGTTTATTTATCACATTATTTTTATCGCATTATTTTGGCATAAAGTTTGAGCTAATTACTTAAGGCATGTGACTGACTCTTTTGTTGAGGTTCTTTATTGTTTATTTATCACATTATTTTTATCGCATTATTTTGGCATAAAGTTTGAGCTAATTACTTAAGGCATGTGACTGACTCTTTTGTTGAGGTTCTTTATTGTTTATTTATCACATTATTTTTATCGCATTATTTTGGCATAAAGTTTGAGCTAATTACTTAAGGCATGTGACTGACTCTTTTGTTGAGGTTCTTTATTGTTTATTTATCACATTATTTTTATCGCATTATTTTGGCATAAAGTTTGAGCTAATTACTTAAGGCATGTGACTGACTCTTTTGTTGAGGTTCTTTATTGTTTATTTATCACATTATTTTTATCGCATTATTTTGGCATAAAGTTTGAGCTAATTACTTAAGGCATGTGACTGACTCTTTTGTTGAGGTTCTTTATTGTTTATTTATCACATTATTTTTATCGCATTATTTTGGCATAAAGTTTGAGCTAATTACTTAAGGCATGTGACTGACTCTTTTTTTGAAGTTCTTTATTGTTTATTTATCACATTATTTTTATCGCATTATTTTGGCATAAAGTTTGAGCTAATTACTTAAGGCATGTGACTGACTCTTTTGTTGAGGTTCTTTATTGTTTATTTATCACATTATTTTTATCGCATTATTTTGGCATAAAGTTTGAGCTAATTACTTAAGGCATGTGACTGACTCTTTTTTTGAAGTTCTTTATTGTTTATTTATCACATTATTTTTATCGCATTATTTTGGCATAAAGTTTGAGCTAATTACTTAAGGCATGTGACTGACTCTTTTGTTGAGGTTCTTTATTGTTTATTTATCACATTATTTTTATCGCATTATTTTGGCATAAAGTTTGAGCTAATTACTTAAGGCATGTGACTGACTCTTTTGTTGAGGTTCTTTATTGTTTATTTATCACATTATTTTTATCGCATTATTTTGGCATAAAGTTTGAGCTAATTACTTAAGGCATGTGACTGACTCTTTTGTTGAGGTTCTTTATTGTTTATTTATCACATTATTTTTATCGCATTATTTTGGCATAAAGTTTGAGCTAATTACTTAAGGCATGTGACTGACTCTTTTGTTGAGGTTCTTTATTGTTTATTTATCACATTATTTTTATCGCATTATTTTGGCATAAAGTTTGAGCTAATTACTTAAGGCATGTGACTGACTCTTTTTTTGAAGTTCTTTATTGTTTATTTATCACATTATTTTTATCGCATTATTTTGGCATAAAGTTTGAGCTAATTACTTAAGGCATGTGACTGACTCTTTTTTTGAAGTTCTTTATTGTTTATTTATCACATTATTTTTATCGCATTATTTTGGCATAAAGTTTGAGCTAATTACTTAAGGCATGTGACTGACTCTTTTGTTGAGGTTCTTTATTGTTTATTTATCACATTATTTTTATCGCATTATTTTGGCATAAAGTTTGAGCTAATTACTTAAGGCATGTGACTGACTCTTTTGTTGAGGTTCTTTATTGTTTATTTATCACATTATTTTTATCGCATTATTTTGGCATAAAGTTTGAGCTAATTACTTAAGGCATGTGACTGACTCTTTTTTTGAAGTTCTTTATTGTTTATTTATCACATTATTTTTATCGCATTATTTTGGCATAAAGTTTGAGCTAATTACTTAAGGCATGTGACTGACTCTTTTGTTGAGGTTCTTTATTGTTTATTTATCACATTATTTTTATCGCATTATTTTGGCATAAAGTTTGAGCTAATTACTTAAGGCATGTGACTGACTCTTTTGTTGAGGTTCTTTATTGTTTATTTATCACATTATTTTTATCGCATTATTTTGGTATAAAGTTTGAGCTAATTACTTAAGGCATGTGACTGACTCTTTTTTTGAAGTTCTTTATTGTTTATTTATCACATTATTTTTATCGCATTATTTTGGCATAAAGTTTGAGCTAATTACTTAAGGCATGTGACTGACTCTTTTTTTGAAGTTCTTTATTGTTTATTTATCACATTATTTTTATCGCATTATTTTGGCATAAAGTTTGAGCTAATTACTTAAGGCATGTGACTGACTCTTTTGTTGAGGTTCTTTATTGTTTATTTATCACATTATTTTTATCGCATTATTTTGGCATAAAGTTTGAGCTAATTACTTAAGGCATGTGACTGACTCTTTTGTTGAGGTTCTTTATTGTTTATTTATCACATTATTTTTATCGCATTATTTTGGCATAAAGTTTGAGCTAATTACTTAAGGCATGTGACTGACTCTTTTGTTGAGGTTCTTTATTGTTTATTTATCACATTATTTTTATCGCATTATTTTGGCATAAAGTTTGAGCTAATTACTTAAGGCATGTGACTGACTCTTTTTTTGAAGTTCTTTATTGTTTATTTATCACATTATTTTTATCGCATTATTTTGGCATAAAGTTTGAGCTAATTACTTAAGGCATGTGACGGACTCTTTTTTTGAAGTTCTTTATTGTTTATTTATCACATTATTTTTATCGCATTATTTTGGCATAAAGTTTGAGCTAATTACTTAAGGCATGTGACTGACTCTTTTGTTGAGGTTCTTTATTGTTTATTTATCACATTATTTTTATCGCATTATTTTGGCATAAAGTTTGAGCTAATTACTTAAGGCATGTGACTGACTCTTTTGTTGAGGTTCTTTATTGTTTATTTATCACATTATTTTTATCGCATTATTTTGGCATAAAGTTTGAGCTAATTACTTAAGGCATGTGACTGACTCTTTTTTTGAAGTTCTTTATTGTTTATTTATCACATTATTTTTATCGCATTATTTTGGCATAAAGTTTGAGCTAATTACTTAAGGCATGTGACTGACTCTTTTGTTGAGGTTCTTTATTGTTTATTTATCACATTATTTTTATCGCATTATTTTGGCATAAAGTTTGAGCTAATTACTTAAGGCATGTGACTGACTCTTTTGTTGAGGTTCTTTATTGTTTATTTATCACATTATTTTTATCGCATTATTTTGGCATAAAGTTTGAGCTAATTACTTAAGGCATGTGACTGACTCTTTTGTTGAGGTTCTTTATTGTTTATTTATCACATTATTTTTATCGCATTATTTTGGCATAAAGTTTGAGCTAATTACTTAAGGCATGTGACTGACTCTTTTTTTGAAGTTCTTTATTGTTTATTTATCACATTATTTTTATCGCATTATTTTGGCATAAAGTTTGAGCTAATTACTTAAGGCATGTGACTGACTCCTTTGTTGAGGTTCTTTATTGTTTATTTATCACATTATTTTTATCGCATTATTTTGGCATAAAGTTTGAGCTAATTACTTAAGGCATGTGACTGACTCTTTTGTTGAGGTTCTTTATTGTTTATTTATCACATTATTTTTATCGCATTATTTTGGCATAAAGTTTGAGCTAATTACTTAAGGCATGTGACTGACTCTTTTTTTGAAGTTCTTTATTGTTTATTTATCACATTATTTTTATCGCATTATTTTGGCATAAAGTTTGAGCTAATTACTTAAGGCATGTGACTGACTCTTTTGTTGAGGTTCTTTATTGTTTATTTATCACATTATTTTTATCGCATTATTTTGGCATAAAGTTTGAGCTAATTACTTAAGGCATGTGACTGACTCTTTTGTTGAGGTTCTTTATTGTTTATTTATCACATTATTTTTATCGCATTATTTTGGCATAAAGTTTGAGCTAATTACTTAAGGCATGTGACTGACTCTTTTTTTGAAGTTCTTTATTGTTTATTTATCACATTATTTTTATCGCATTATTTTGGCATAAAGTTTGAGCTAATTACTTAAGGCATGTGACTGACTCTTTTGTTGAGGTTCTTTATTGTTTATTTATCACATTATTTTTATCGCATTATTTTGGCATAAAGTTTGAGCTAATTACTTAAGGCATGTGACTGACTCTTTTTTTGAAGTTCTTTATTGTTTATTTATCACATTATTTTTATCGCATTATTTTGGCATAAAGTTTGAGCTAATTACTTAAGGCATGTGACTGACTCTTTTTTTGAAGTTCTTTATTGTTTATTTATCACATTATTTTTATCGCATTATTTTGGCATAAAGTTTGAGCTAATTACTTAAGGCATGTGACTGACTCTTTTGTTGAGGTTCTTTATTGTTTATTTATCACATTATTTTTATCGCATTATTTTGGCATAAAGTTTGAGCTAATTACTTAAGGCATGTGACTGACTCTTTTGTTGAGGTTCTTTATTGTTTATTTATCACATTATTTTTATCGCATTATTTTGGCATAAAGTTTGAGCTAATTACTTAAGGCATGTGACTGGCTCTTTTGTTGAGGTTCTTTATTGTTTATTTATCACATTATTTTTATCGCATTATTTTGGCATAAAGTTTGAGCTAATTACTTAAGGCATGTGACTGACTCTTTTGTTGAGGTTCTTTATTGTTTATTTATCACATTATTTTTATCGCATTATTTTGGCATAAAGTTTGAGCTAATTACTTAAGGCATGTGACTGACTCTTTTGTTGAGGTTCTTTATTGTTTATTTATCACATTATTTTTATCGCATTATTTTGGCATAAAGTTTGAGCTAATTACTTAAGGCATGTGACTGACTCTTTTTTTGAAGTTCTTTATTGTTTATTTATCACATTATTTTTATCGCATTATTTTGGCATAAAGTTTGAGCTAATTACTTAAGGCATGTGACTGACTCTTTTTTTGAAGTTCTTTATTGTTTATTTATCACATTATTTTTATCGCATTATTTTGGCATAAAGTTTGAGCTAATTACTTAAGGCATGTGACTGACTCTTTTGTTGAGGTTCTTTATTGTTTATTTATCACATTATTTTTATCGCATTATTTTGGCATAAAGTTTGAGCTAATTACTTAAGGCATGTGACTGACTCTTTTGTTGAGGTTCTTTATTGTTTATTTATCACATTATTTTTATCGCATTATTTTGGCATAAAGTTTGAGCTAATTACTTAAGGCATGTGACTGACTCTTTTGTTGAGGTTCTTTATTGTTTATTTATCACATTATTTTTATCGCATTATTTTGGCATAAAGTTTGAGCTAATTACTTAAGGCATGTGACTGACTCTTTTGTTGAGGTTCTTTATTGTTTATTTATCACATTATTTTTATCGCATTATTTTGGCATAAAGTTTGAGCTAATTACTTAAGGCATGTGACTGACTCTTTTTTTGAAGTTCTTTATTGTTTATTTATCACATTATTTTTATCGCATTATTTTGGCATAAAGTTTGAGCTAATTACTTAAGGCATGTGACTGACTCTTTTTTTGAAGTTCTTTATTGTTTATTTATCACATTATTTTTATCGCATTATTTTGGCATAAAGTTTGAGCTAATTACTTAAGGCATGTGACTGACTCTTTTTTTGAGGTTCTTTATTGTTTATTTATCACATTATTTTTATCGCATTATTTTGGCATAAAGTTTGAGCTAATTACTTAAGGCATGTGACTGACTCTTTTGTTGAGGTTCTTTATTGTTTATTTATCACATTATTTTTATCGCATTATTTTGGCATAAAGTTTGAGCTAATTACTTAAGGCATGTGACTGACTCTTTTTTTGAAGTTCTTTATTGTTTATTTATCACATTATTTTTATCGCATTATTTTGGCATAAAGTTTGAGCTAATTACTTAAGGCATGTGACTGACTCTTTTGTTGAGGTTCTTTATTGTTTATTTATCACATTATTTTTATCGCATTATTTTGGCATAAAGTTTGAGCTAATTACTTAAGGCATGTGACTGACTCTTTTGTTGAGGTTCTTTATTGTTTATTTATCACATTATTTTTATCGCATTATTTTGGCATAAAGTTTGAGCTAATTACTTAAGGCATGTGACTGACTCTTTTGTTGAGGTTCTGTATTGTTTATTTATCACATTATTTTTATCGCATTATTTTGGCATAAAGTTTGAGCTAATTACTTAAGGCATGTGACTGACTCTTTTTTTGAAGTTCTTTATTGTTTATTTATCACATTATTTTTATCGCATTATTTTGGCATAAAGTTTGAGCTAATTACTTAAGGCATGTGACTGACTCTTTTTTTGAGGTTCTTTATTGTTTATTTATCACATTATTTTTATCGCATTATTTTGGCATAAAGTTTGAGCTAATTACTTAAGGCATGTGACTGACTCTTTTGTTGAGGTTCTTTATTGTTTATTTATCACATTATTTTTATCGCATTATTTTGGCATAAAGTTTGAGCTAATTACTTAAGGCATGTGACTGACTCTTTTTTTGAAGTTCTTTATTGTTTATTTATCACATTATTTTTATCGCATTATTTTGGCATAAAGTTTGAGCTAATTACTTAAGGCATGTGACTGACTCTTTTGTTGAGGTTCTTTATTGTTTATTTATCACATTATTTTTATCGCATTATTTTGGCATAAAGTTTGAGCTAATTACTTAAGGCATGTGACTGACTCTTTTGTTGAGGTTCTTTATTGTTTATTTATCACATTATTTTTATCGCATTATTTTGGCATAAAGTTTGAGCTAATTACTTAAGGCATGTGACTGACTCTTTTGTTGAGGTTCTTTATTGTTTATTTATCACATTATTTTTATCGCATTATTTTGGCATAAAGTTTGAGCTAATTACTTAAGGCATGTGACTGACTCTTTTTTTGAAGTTCTTTATTGTTTATTTATCACATTATTTTTATCGCATTATTTTGGCATAAAGTTTGAGCTAATTACTTAAGGCATGTGACTGACTCTTTTGTTGAGGTTCTTTATTGTTTATTTATCACATTATTTTTATCGCATTATTTTGGCATAAAGTTTGAGCTAATTACTTAAGGCATGTGACTGACTCTTTTGTTGAGGTTCTTTATTGTTTATTTATCACATTATTTTTATCGCATTATTTTGGCATAAAGTTTGAGCTAATTACTTAAGGCATGTGACTGACTCTTTTTTTGAAGTTCTTTATTGTTTATTTATCACATTATTTTTATCGCATTATTTTGGCATAAAGTTTGAGCTAATTACTTAAGGCATGTGACTGACTCTTTTGTTGAGGTTCTTTATTGTTTATTTATCACATTATTTTTATCGCATTATTTTGGCATAAAGTTTGAGCTAATTACTTAAGGCATGTGACTGACTCTTTTGTTGAGGTTCTTTATTGTTTATTTATCACATTATTTTTATCGCATTATTTTGGCATAAAGTTTGAGCTAATTACTTAAGGCATGTGACTGACTCTTTTTTTGAAGTTCTTTATTGTTTATTTATCACATTATTTTTATCGCATTATTTTGGCATAAAGTTTGAGCTAATTACTTAAGGCATGTGACTGACTCTTTTGTTGAGGTTCTTTATTGTTTATTTATCACATTATTTTTATCGCATTATTTTGGCATAAAGTTTGAGCTAATTACTTAAGGCATGTGACTGACTCTTTTTTTGAAGTTCTTTATTGTTTATTTATCACATTATTTTTATCGCATTATTTTGGCATAAAGTTTGAGCTAATTACTTAAGGCATGTGACTGACTCTTTTGTTGAGGTTCTTTATTGTTTATTTATCACATTATTTTTATCGCATTATTTTGGCATAAAGTTTGAGCTAATTACTTAAGGCATGTGACTGACTCTTTTGTTGAGGTTCTTTATTGTTTATTTATCACATTATTTTTATCGCATTATTTTGGCATAAAGTTTGAGCTAATTACTTAAGGCATGTGACTGACTCTTTTGTTGAGGTTCTTTATTGTTTATTTATCACATTATTTTTATCGCATTATTTTGGCATAAAGTTTGAGCTAATTACTTAAGGCATGTGACTGACTCTTTTGTTGAGGTTCTTTATTGTTTATTTATCACATTATTTTTATCGCATTATTTTGGCATAAAGTTTGAGCTAATTACTTAAGGCATGTGACTGACTCTTTTTTTGAAGTTCTTTATTGTTTATTTATCACATTATTTTTATCGCATTATTTTGGCATAAAGTTTGAGCTAATTACTTAAGGCATGTGACTGACTCTTTTGTTGAGGTTCTTTATTGTTTATTTATCACATTATTTTTATCGCATTATTTTGGCATAAAGTTTGAGCTAATTACTTAAGGCATGTGACTGACTCTTTTGTTGAGGTTCTTTATTGTTTATTTATCACATTATTTTTATCGCATTATTTTGGCATAAAGTTTGAGCTAATTACTTAAGGCATGTGACTGACTCTTTTTTTGAAGTTCTTTATTGTTTATTTATCACATTATTTTTATCGCATTATTTTGGCATAAAGTTTGAGCTAATTACTTAAGGCATGTGACTGACTCTTTTGTTGAGGTTCTTTATTGTTTATTTATCACATTATTTTTATCGCATTATTTTGGCATAAAGTTTGAGCTAATTACTTAAGGCATGTGACTGACTCTTTTGTTGAGGTTCTTTATTGTTTATTTATCACATTATTTTTATCGCATTATTTTGGCATAAAGTTTGAGCTAATTACTTAAGGCATGTGACTGACTCTTTTGTTGAGGTTCTTTATTGTTTATTTATCACATTATTTTTATCGCATTATTTTGGCATAAAGTTTGAGCTAATTACTTAAGGCATGTGACTGACTCTTTTGTTGAAGTTCTATTGACGGTCGTGACTCAGAGCCGAACAACTCACGCATTTATTTATCGCCAGGCAAAAAAGTACAGTAAATGACCTGTCTACTTGGAAAATTCCTTTTATAATTTAAAATTAAGGATTTTTATTTTTAAATTTGTGTTGTTAATGACATAGTGTATTGCCACATCTTATGTTTTATTACCGCATTTAAGTTATCAAAGTAAACAGGAGCATGACAAACTATCAATATATGCGTTTTCTTATAGCTTCGACTTTCAAGGAGTGTTTTCATCTTATCCTTAAGATGTTTTATTAGGCATGTTGCTCCTATCATAACCGTTATAATGTTTATTTCCTTCACAGACCATGTTTAAATCATTGTTGACGTACTGGTATTTTGTTAATCTTTACCCATTTAACTTCGTAAAGACTATAGTCATTTAAAATGGGGGTATCATAATGAGTGCATTACTTACAGTCTTTGTCATTTTTCCAAGCTGCATATCTGTACAGATCTTCCCTGGAGGTATGCCTACTTTTTTGTTATGGATATAAGAAGGCAACCATCCAAACATTATATTACACATAAGTGAAAAACCTGACCATTTGCTTGTAGACCATTTTTAAAAATCAATTTGTAAGACCTGACTATGACCGTATACAATGAGTATTTCCTCATCAAAGTCTCCGACTTCTGAGTTATTGGAGTGAAGCATCCCTGTCTATATACTCCAAGTGAAGTATATACTCCTGTCTCCTGGTAAAGTTTTTCCAATAACTTTTCTGTACTTTTTACACTGTGAAGTCTCGTATGTAATAAGAAAAGCTGATTTTAAGCATGAAACTTTGCAAAAATCTGCATTTCATGAACTGTGTGTTTTCTTTGTATGTATCACTAAACTTGATTTATGAGAACAAGAATATTCACACACTGAGCAAGAATATGGCTTTTCTCCAGTGTGAGTTCTAATATGAGTATTTAAATGTGCTTTTCTAGAAAAAGAATATCCGCACACTTCACAAGAATATGGTTTTTCGCCGGTGTGAGTTCTCATATGAACATTTAAGTGTGATTTTCTAGAAAAGGAATATCCACACACTTCACAAGAATGTGGCTTTTCGCCGGTGTGAGACCTCATATGAATCACTAAATACGATTTTTGAGAACAAGAATATCCACATACTTCACAAGCATATGGCGTTTCCCCAGTGTGAGATCTCATATGTCTCGCTAACTTTGTTTTTTCAGAACAAGAATATGCACACACTTCACAAGAATATGGTTTTTCTCCAGTGTGAGTTCTCATATGTATCACTAACCGTGATTTTTGCGAAAAGGAATATCTGCAAACGTCACAAGTATGTGGCTTTTCCCCAGTGTGAGTTCTCATATGATTCGATAAACTTGATTTTTGCGAAAAGGAATATCCGCAAACGTCACAAGCATGTGGCTTTTCCCCAGTGTGAGTTCTCATATGTGTCACTAAATTTGATTTTTGAGAACAAGAAAATCCGCATACTTCACAAGAATGTGGCTTTTTCCTACAGTGTACCTGCATGTTTTAATAAAATTGATGCTACGACAAAATGATCACTTACAAACAATATAGCATTTTACTTTCACTTTCTGTCGTAATTTGTCAGTTATTGATGCAAATTTGATTTTATGCAAAATGAAATCGCACATATCTATTACTTGTGTAAGAGTCATTTCCTAGTGGAAAAGTTAATATATTGTCTTTTAATTTTTTAAATTTGATATCTAATGATTTATTGGAACATAAATATACATTATCTTCGAAATGTGTGCGTTTTTATTACTACTTGCAAAATCATGCAGATAAAATAACTCTTCTCACATATAAATAAACTTTTGTACAGGTGTTTCTGTTTTCTGTTAGGAAAATCACTGTCTATGGAATACTGTTTAAAGAAAATGACGGTCCATTAACATTTAATAGCGTTCAAGCAGGAACATCTGAAAATAAGAAAAATAAACGAAATTTATTAGTTGCCGTTTATATAATAGTAATCTGTTCATTTATTGATTTTAATATTATTGGATTAAACTTACCACCTTTTTATTAATTTAAACTAACACGTCATAAGTTCTAAGATGATATTAAGTATTAAAATTAACAGTGGACAGTTAAGTGCCACATTTCAAGATGTAATTATTAAACGAACCTGAATATCCATATTGTATATAATTATCCTCTTTATTGTTTGTATAGCAAATTTCACTCGTCGAGAGTTTTCATGTTTGTTACACCTAATGCTTTGTCAGTTTTGTATGTCGTTAATATAGTATTTAGATGATATTAAGTAATAAAATTAGCAGTGGATAGTTAAATGCCATATTTCAAGATGTAATTATTAAACCTTTAATATCTATATTGTAGTTAATCACCTCTTTACGGTTTGTACAAATTATACAGAGAAGAATTGCCTGTTGATGTCGATAAGGTTACTTTATATGCAGGCTGACAAGGCTTAGTTCTCATTTCTCAACTGCCACTATCCAATAAGCATTTGGCTTATGAAGTTCAGATAAGATGGTATGACGTCATAAAATTGGTAGTTCCCGCCATTCAATTGAAGTTATGCAAATAAGAACTCCTGTGTTTCACAACGTATGTCTTAATAAACTTATGAAATATATTGAAGTTGAATTACAAGTTTTAAGCATTTTTAAAAGTTACGTTTTGCAGAATAGTAAAAGAAACTGTGCCACCTGCAAAGGAGTTACCATACGTCGATTGCAATAATGTGCAAGTTGACCAGGCTTAGTACATAATTTTCATAATTTAGCATGTGGTTTATGAAATGCAGGCTAGGGTGGTATGGCGTCATTATGTTTGGTGCCGTGACTAGGATAAATCAATAATGTTGTGTTGTGGGGGTTCATATTGGAGACATCTATAACGAAACATGTATAACAGAGACTCAAAACAGGGGATAATAATGACATTTATATCTATTACACACACAACGACGACTGTATGCATAGGGGGACATATTCGGAACTGACTTAAAAGAGGAACACAGAACAAGGATGATAAAGACATTTATATAGACTACACACGATGACGACTGTGACGATTCTTGGGGACTTCATATTATTATAAGGGAGCTGGGACATTTACACAGTTCTTGTTAACACAGAGGAGGGGCACACATTACTTGAGGGGAGAGTTATGCAAAGTTAATTAAAGATGAGGACAACACACATTTACCTTTTCGGTTTTAAAGAAAACACAAAGACAATACAATTACAAAATATTAATAGTGATTTTCTTTATTCATCTGATTGCCATTTGATGATCAGGAATTCAAACTTGTATAGCTACATGGTTTCTCTTCTACCCTCCACTTCTAAGGGGATCAACTCCACTAAGTCGCTCCCGACTCTATCACTGAGACAGTGATTGTGATATTCTCTGATTATCCTCTAATCAACTTCCTAACTTCGAACTCTCCAATTCAATATATTGAGAAATTCTTTTGTTTATGACGCCAGAGACCTACTGTCAACTAACGTGAGTATATCATCTTTTCTACATATGTCCGTCCAAACACACTTTTGGCCAAAAAAGAAGTTCCAATTTTAATTGTTCAATATCTAACCTATTTTTAATTTATTAACTCGCATTGTCCATTCTTTTAATTGACATATTTAATATACAGTTATTCTAAAAGAATGGACAATCGCCTTTTTCCGGCATGAATAATATTAAGTTATTTCTAAAAGAATTAGCAATGGATTTCATTCCTAGGATTTCAAGTATCCACTTGCCTACAGGGTACGATTCTAGCCTTTTCCTTATCTCATTTTCATTTATCTAGTCTGCATTCTTACTTACATGAGAAGGGGACAGCTCTTCTAATGTAACAAAGCGTTAAAAATAGATTTTAATTTTTTGAGTGTAAACTCCACAGGCTTAGATAGTAAATATTTTCTATTATTTTTCCTACTTTAAGGTTTTTCTAATTGGTGATGGCCAATAAAAAGGTGCTCATTTTATATCAACTTTATAGAAAAAGTGATCTCGATTACAGTAGCAAACGAAAGTTTTTCAAAATTATATAAAACTTATGTTAAGCTGTAGATTACACGTTCATTCATGCACGGAACATATATATATATATATATATATATATATATATATATATATATATATATATATATATGAACAAATGATTAATAAAACATGTTTAAAGACATCTTGAGAAAGAGTTAAAAACATATTTAATTTTACAAAAGTAAGCACAAGATAAGGGGATAGTCCTTAATCCGCGGAGTTTCGAAGAAATACTCTCCTTCTCATCACAGAGCAGGAATTAGCAAAATGCAGGGTCGGATTTTGCATATAAAAGTATTTAATGAAACTACAAGTAAGTCACATATCTTACTTGGTTAAAAAAGGGTGGGGTAAGGGGAATAGGATGTAAAAGAAAAATGATAAAAAGAATTCACATGAATGGATCTTTTTCAAGATGTCTTTTAACATGTTTTATTAATCATTTGTTCATATTATAAGCTCTATTTCCTTTTCTGTTTTATTGAGATTTTACATCTGGTTGAGATTACTTTACTTGTAAATATTAACTCTTTAATATTTATAATATATTTTAAGTTTACCATTTTGATTACCTTGGTAAACTTATTGTAATTTTTATTTTATATATATATATATATATATATATATATATATATATATATATATATATATATATATATAAAATTACAATTCAATTTACCAAAATGATCCAAGATGGTAAAACTAAAGTATATTATAAATATTAAAGAATTAATATTTATAAAGTAATTTCAGCAAGATGTAAAAGTTCAATAAAACCAAATAGGAGATAGTGCTTATAATAAGAGCAAATAGTTAATAAAACATGTTAAAAACACTTTCAGATTATATATGTTTTTAACTCTTTTTCAAAGTGTTTTGTAACATGTTTTATTAACTATTTGCTCTCATATATTTTTTTAAGGTTTGTTTTTGAAATATCGTTACTTTCAATGTATACCGTTTTCGTTTAACGGGTCTAGATTGTTATTTTAAAACCAGTCACCGTTAATTTTGAGTTAAGCTCGATGTATCTATTTAATAGGTGCAGAGCATATACAGTGTAAAATTTTGTTGAAAATTCAAAGACTGGCGTTTTCTTTTTACAACCTTCGTTTATTTCCTGGATTTTTTCCATTACAGCTGTTTCATTGATGAGTACGCAATTTTACGATTTATGTTTCCATAAAAAATATCCTGTCCCCATCGTCTTCTCACGATGTTTATCCTTTAGGTTTTTACAACAAGAGGTATATTTTTAACATGCCGAACATCGAATTTGGGTAAAAAGTTTTCCAAAGCCATGCCTCCTCACTTCCTCCATCTTTTTGTGTTATGGTTATAAATAATATATATATGTATATAGTATATATATATATATATATATATATAATAGGATAGGAATGTGGAATTGATCTTTCCCTTTTCCTTTTACATTAAGCTATATATATATATATATATATATATATATATATATATATATATATATATATATATATATATATATATATATAACGTTAAAAACGAGAAAATATTTTTTTAATTATATTTTCTTTGTGTGAAAACATTAAATAAACAATGATTCATTCAATGATAACACAATTAGTTTCACATACATTTTTCTTTGCGTTATATCGATTTCGTTATTATGGAGTGTAGGGACTTTTTACAAAGTGTTGCTGAAAAAAGTATTGTACAATTTACGCTGCTTGGTTTTCAAAAAAAAGCAAAAATAAATTCTTTTTTATTTACTACCGATAACAATAGAAAAGGTGTTTTTGTTAAGAAAAATAATAAAAACATTTTCTACTAGGATTTAAAAAAATAAGGGGTTCAATATATTCCGTGATCTTTATTTGATAAATACTGATAATTTCATAAAATTGTTTAATTTTCTGAATTTTGGTAAGTTTTTAAGTTAAGAGAGGGGTCAAAATGTTTATAAATATGTAGCATCAGTTATTCATTTTGCACGTACACATCAAACACAATAAAAAATAATCGAAAATTTAAAAAAAATCATTTTGCACGTATCTATGAAACAATAAAAGTAATCGAAAATTAAAAAAAGAATGTATATATATATATATATATATATATATATATATATATATATATATATATAACACGGGTTCCTCATATTTAGTGATCATTATTTGATAAATACTAAAAAAATTGATAAAAAATGGTAAATTTCCTGATTTGGCGTGAATTTTCACAGATATTCAAATAGAAATCATGGGTCAATTACATTCCGTGATCATTATTTGATAAATACTAAAAAAAAATCATTAATTTTTCTGAATTGCAGTGAATTTCTTAAGTAAAGGTAAAGGTAAACTTGTTTATACATTTTAAGCATCATCTATACATTTTGCACGTGCCTTTATTTAGTGTTCAATTGTCTAACAATTCGACCAACTTCGAGGGCAATTGTCGTCATTATAATAAACATTATTTTTATCAGAAATCACACAAGTTTTACTTAAATAAACACATTTTTGACAAAAATCTAAATGTAAGATTGAATAATATTTTATGATTTTTTTTTAATCGGAGATTCATTAGGTGTATCAGAATTTTCAGCCAAGTCGCCATAACAAACATTTGTTTGAATAGACAACTATCCGTCTATCAGATTATAACAATATGAAAATGTAATTTAAACCCGTAAATTTTATTTCAATAAAGCGAGCAAAGACCAAATTTTAATATCATAAAAGCTTTAATAGAGAAATAAACAATTTTATTTATTTTTCCTTGGATTTCTTCACTTAACATTTCACGGAATGTCGAACAAAACACTAGTTTAATCTTACGATATTTATTTAACTGGCAAAACATCACTTACCTGTTCCACATGACTAAGATATGCTTTCTTTTAATCTTCTTGTATGAGAATTTATTCATATTTATGTGTTATAATCCATGTATTTTTTAAATGGAAGGATTTTTCCACCACATGTCACGATAAATCGGGTCTTTAAAGAAAGTTTAAAGAAACCGGATGTTAAGATTCTCACTTTGTTATCTACGGAAGCCTATAAGTGTAAAAAAAACACTAATTCAGAAACGTTAGTAATCTCGATATGGGATTATATTCCTCCAAATTTTCCACTTTTAAAGGTTTTCGGGGGCGCTGAAAACGGATATAACTAAAAAAATGTAATTCAAACCCTAATTTTTTTCAATTAAAGAGCAAGAAGCAAAAAAACTGTACTTTTTTTGTTTTTAATTTGAATATATTATTTATTGATCTTTTCTCTTCAATGATACATAAAACTTTGAGTAAATTAATTATTTACTTTTTAATAGACACTTGAAAATGGGGGGGGCGTGAATTAAAAAAGACGTTTGTCTAAAATATTGTATTCAGTTTATTGGAAAGAGCATAAAATTTCACATTGATCCTGAAAATATCGTAAAAATAGAATCAATAGAAAAACTTTGATAGGTTTTTTAAGTTTAAAAATTGAAAATACTGAACTCGTAATATTCAATTAATTTCATTACTGTTTTTTAAAAAAAGAAAAAAAATAATATTTCTATTACTTTTTATACTACTTTAATAGTTTATTTTGGAAGTATATTCCATAAAGAAAATATACAACCCACTTTTAAATGAGAAATTACGAGTTCTTTATATTTTATTTGCAGTTTCGTGTTAGGGGTGTCAAAAATTCCTACAAAAATTCTGATACTGCTTATGCGTGCAAAACAAACCCACATGTTGCAATGCAACATGTGGGATTGTTTTGCAACATTGTTGCATTAAATAAAGACACTAAAATATTATCCAATTAGGTAGAAAAGTAACTTATCTTGCCTTTGATAACATTTATTTGCTATATTTTTGTTTTTAGACCACTTTCTTTTTAATCTATGTGTACAGACAGAGACAGTAATAATACAAACGTAGTAACTTTTACTTTATCGCCGAAAATGTTTCGGCGATAAAGTGTAGAAATTACCTGAAAAATTAATGTTTTTTACTCAAAAAAAGTTTTTAAAAAAGTCAAAATAAAATTTAAATACAACTTGCTCATCAGTTACAGAAAGTAAAAAAATACGTGTGGTAAAAAAAAAATAAACTCACCATTATTCCAATAAAATTCTTTAAAGACAAGTAAATAAGTCTGAGGTATGCAAAAAACTATATAAATAAAACGAAACACTAAACAGTTGCGTAGTCGTGACAGGAGTCAATATATAATAAATGAAAATACCGATATATATATATATATATATATATATATATATATATATATATATATATATATATATATATATATATATATATATATATATAAAATTTGGTAATAATTGCAAAAAGAAACCAGAGACTGAAATTCTTAACGCAGAACATAAACGTGGGTTAGCAGCGACAGTGTCGACCAGTTTAAAAGAATGCTTATGGTTTTTCTGTCTGACTTATAAATACCAAAGGGAGATAACTTATCGTCCTTTTTTTTACTGTTGGCGTGTTTATGCTATCATACATGAAAACTGGGATCTTTTATTTTTGGATTTACACGGATTACAGATTAACGAGCATATGAAATGTATTTTCTTTTTTTTAATATCTCAAAGAAATACCTGAATTTCTTATTTATTATACTATAAATCTGCATTATACGGTATCGTCTTTTTTTTTATATCGAAAAAAAGGAAACCAGGAATTAAATATAAAAATATACAAAAACCGAAAAATATTGACTGGAAAATTCTAAACAAAAAATAAGCTTCCACTTAAAAAAAAAAACAACAACAAAAAACACGTGGTTATCGAAAAAAGAAGGATTTACATTTTGGACTTTACCGGTAAATTTACAGATAAGTATTATTTTTTTGTTTTAAATTTGAGTATTTTATTTATTGATGTTTTATCTTCAATTTGTGATATATAAAACGTGTGCACAAAAATTAATTATTAAAATTCTCATAGACATTTCAAAATGGGGGGGTGAATTTATAAAACAACGTTTGTCTAAAATATTCTATTCAGTTTATCGGAAAGAGCATAAAATTTTACATTCACCCTGAAAAAAACGTAAAAATTGAACCAATAGGAAAATTTTGATAGATTTTTAAAGTTTAAAAATTGAAAAATATTCATCTCGTAAAAATCAATTGATTTCATTACGTAACAAAATGGCTGCCTGAGCGCACGCACGCACTTTGTAAACACTGTTTTTTAAAAAATGAAAAATAATATTTCTATTATTTTTTAAACAACGTAAATAGTTTATTTTGGAAGTATATTCTATAAAGAAAATAAATAACCCACTTTAGACAGAGAAATTACGAGTTTTCTATATTTTATTCGCAGTTTTCTGTTAGGGGTGTCAAAAATTCCCCAAAAATTCTGATACACCTAGAGATTCATATTTTTTATTCACGTAAAGCATGGAGGAATCTTTTTTTTTTTATTACAATTTATTCGATTTTTAAGATTATTTTAAAACATATTGAACGGAATTTTTCTTGAAGTGTAAAAAAAAAACACAAAAAAACTTACCTTTCAAGGAATTCAATACGGCAAAAAAAAAGGGGGGGGGGTTCTTCTTTTGCTTCCCAAACACAAAATTTGTTTTGTTTGGTAGGATTTCTTTAGTGAATTGATACAACTTTTATGTTGTGTGTCCAATTCATTAAGAAATAAAATATATGAAAATATAAAAGAATGAAAATTAAAAGATGAAAAACACGATTTAAACGTAAAATTATTTAAAGAGAAAATCAACTGCTAAAAAACAACGAATTTAGTTCATCGTAACACGGTGTAATCATTATTTTGTTCCTCATGTAAAAAAGATTATGTTCTTAAGTAAAGTGTATCGAATTTTTTCCTGTTAAGTTTTAATTATTTGCCCATTCTTAATATATATATATATATATATATATATATATATATATATATATATATATATATATATATATATATATATATATAAAAGAATCAAATATAAAACACGATTTAAACGTGAAATTATTTAAAAAGAAAATCAACTGCTAAAAAACAATGAATTTATGACACCGTAACCAACACAGTGTAATCATTTTTTTTATTCCTTGTGTAAAAAAGCTGTGTTTTTATCAAGTTTAGGGCGCAGTTTTACAATCAGTCATTGTGTAGCGGGAGACAACTCGCTTTTAGCAATATATATATTTTTTTAAATCAATATATAAATAAAAATGCTGACACGATTTTTTTAATGTAAGAAAATTAATAACATTAGTATTATAAAAGGTAGTCTTTATGCGACTAAGAAAAATCTAACGAACCAACGGTATTTTCCTTAGGTAAAAACATTGGAAAAAAAAAGGCTGCGGCAATTTTTTTTCACACCCCCTCACCCCTCAGTCCCTCACACACGCGAGCTGGAACGTTTTAAAAACATTTCAAACAGTTGTCCTAATAATCCATATAATTTTATTATAAAAGATTGCGAGGTAAATGTTTAGTTTAGCGACGTAAATTATTTGACAGTCAAAAGAATTATAAAAACTACTTATTTTTATATAAAACACATTATTAGACCTAAAGACTGAGATAACACCAGAAAAAAATCAGCTGCTAAAGAATAATGAATTTAGGCCATCATAACACGGTGTAATCATTATTTTGTTCCTTGTGTAAAAAATGTCTTTTCTGTAGATAAATGTGTCGATTTGTTTTCCTGTCAAGTTAAAATTATTTGCCCATTCTTAATACCCCCCACCCAAAAAAAATCACAATATAAACGAATCGAATATAAAACATAAACGTTACTTTAAAAAAAAAATAAAAAAATAAAATAAACTGTTAAAAACAATGAATAACACGGTGTAATACTTATTTGGTTTCTCGTGTGAAAACCGTGTTCCTATCAAAATTACATTATATCTGTCAATGCTTACATTTTTATGTGAATTTCTTTAAAGAATAATAAAAAAAATAAAGATTAAGCAATGAAAGGGACATAACTCCCAACATTATAGATTATATGGATTATGGGATATGTACAGGGAAAGGGAGGTAATAGAGACACGGGAATTATCGGACTTTCAACACCCCCGCTTGCTCTTGGAGTGTGAGCATATTATTATTATTTTTTTTTTTTGTCTTTATAAAAAAAGAATATGCGTATATATAAGAGCATCATACCGGCAAAAAGACGAATTTAAATTCCGAATAAAACTGGTTTGAATTTTTCTAGTTTTGCTCGGGTTAGGGGGTCGGTCATGATGTCTGCGAGCATGTCTGTTGTGGTGCAATAGTTTTTATGTTGCCGTTGTTCAAAGCGTACCTGATGAAATGATATTTTATGTCTGTGTGTTTGCATCTTTGTCGATGCACTGGGTGTATCAGAATTTTTGTAGGAATTTTTGACACCCCTAACACGAAACTGCAAATAAAATATTAAAAAAACTCGTAATTTCTCTTTTAAACGTGGGTTGTTTATTTTCTCCATAGATTATACTTCCAAAATAAACTATTAAAGTTATATAAAAAGTAATAGAAATATTTGAAAAAAAAAAAAAAAAACAGTAATGAAATTAATTGAATTTTACAAGTTCAGTATTGTTCAATTTTTAAACTTTAAAAATCTATCAAAATTTTTCTATTGATTGTATTTTTACAATATTTTCAGGGTCAATGTGAAATTTTATGCTCTTTCCAATAACTCGAATGTAATATTTTAGACAAACGTTTTTTAATTCACGCTCCCCCCCCCATTTGCAAGTATCTATTAAAAAGTAAATAATTAATTTATGTACCAAAGTTTTATATATCACAAATTGAAGATAAAGATCAATAAATAATATATTCAAATTTAAAAACAAAAAAGTAGTGTTTTTTTAGAAATTTACCTGTAAAGTCCGAAGTTTAAAACCTTTTAAGAAAAACACGTTGTTTGTTTTTATGTTTTTTTTTTATGAAACCTTGGTCCTTGCTCCTTTAATTGAAAAAAATTAGGGGTTGAATGACATTTTTCGAGGAGTTATAAGCTTCGAAAGATGGTGGGTGGAATTATTCAATAGTTTTCACGAAATTTCTGACACTGCTATCGATGTACTGGGTCTCTAGAAAGTGTTATAGCACTTTGACGGTCCTCGAATATTTTAATGGGTGTGTATTCCTTGTACCAGTCCATTTCTTTTAGTAATTGTGTGAGGTACATACCTTCTTGGGTTGTTTTTGCTAATGCCACATATTCGGCTTCGCATGTGGAAAACGCTACCGTGGGTTGTCTTTTCGACTCCCAAGAAATGAGTGGACCGCCTTTTGTTAAGCTGAAACAGTATCCAGATATACTGTGTCTGTCGTATTGGTTTGATGCCCAATCGGCATCGCTGTACGCGAATGACTGGATTGATCGTTTGATTTTGTATAGCATAGTTGGTGTTGCATAGTACCTTTTATGTACCTCAGTACATGTTTGGCTGCTGTCCAGTGCTGCTCATGCAGTTTTGATAAGTGTTGGGACAACTTGCCGACGATATAGCTTATATCTGGTCTGGTACAGATCATCAGATAGATTAAGCTGCCGACAACTTCAGGGTACTTTCTGGGGTCGATGAGGTCAGAGTCATTTTTGGTTAGATCACACTTTCGTTCACATGGAGTTGTCCTGGGTTTGCAGTTGGTCATATCGAACCTTTCCAGTATTTTTGTGGCGTACCATTCCTGGCTCATCAGTATAGGACTTTGAGTTATGCCGGAGTTTTCCAAGGTTCTTTATCTGAAATTCGGACATCAACATCTGCTTGGTAGTGTTGAGCGAATCATTATTATTGGCTGCGATAATTAAATCGTCGACCCATGAGATGATGGTGATTCGTTCCTTGCTGTTGTGTAGCATGTAGACACAATGATTCACTCTATTCTCGTGCAGGGTTTGATTTCAATTTCTGCCCGATTGTTTCAGTCCATATAGGGATTTGTTTAACATACAGACTGGTTTCTTGCCCATTTTCCATCTCGCTTCAAATCCCTCTAGTTGCTCCATGTAAATCTCGTGGTCAATTGGGGCATGAAGGTACGCCGTTTTGACGTCCATTTGGTGTACGATGAGATCGTATTGGATAGTTACTTACATTAGTATGCGGATTGATGTGATGTCAGCTGTTGGGGAGAAAGTCTCTGTAAAATCTACCCCCTTGGTTTGGTTGTAACCCTTTGCAACAAATCTTGCTTTGTATTTCGGGGATCCGTCAGGGTTTTCTTTAATTTTGTATACCCATCTACCGCTGATTGTTGTTTTGCCTTTGGGTAGAAGTGTCAGCTTGTACACGTCGTTTTCTTTCAGGGAATTGATTTCATCCTGCATTGCTTTGATCCAATGGTGTGCCACTGGGGAGGTGGTAGCTGCTTTATAGCTGTGTGGTACACCATGTGCGACTTTGTAGCAGTAGTCGAGATTGACAAGTGTGTGACCACTCTCGTCTTGAACTGTCGTTACATAGTCCTCTAAGTAGCTGGGCATCTTGTGATCCCGCTCTGGGTACCTCCGTGTATAACTGCTTTCTTCTATGATATTGAGTGGTTCATCAACACTAGACTGTTCTCGGTCTTCTTTCGGTTTTAGATTTTTTGTCAAATCTCTTTGGAAGAAGTCCTCGTCATTATTGCTTGTTGGAGAAGTTTGGTTTTGTTGTACGTCAGAATTGTTGATGAATTTTACTTGTCTTTGTTTATACACTTTCCCACTTTTAGGGTGGTAGATTAGGTATGCTGGGTTGTTTCTTTCGTATCCGATAAATATCCCTCTCTGACATTTTGGGTTCAGTTTCCCTCTTGTGTTGGAGTAGGTGTAGCACACCGAACCGAAGATGTGCATTTCCGAGAGGTCGGGTTTCTTCCCGGTTATTTCGTAATATAGAGTTTGTTTCAGGCGGTTGTTGAAACACCTGTTTCGTATACCTGCAGATGTCATGACAGCATAGGTCCACAGAGTTTTGGGTAATCCATTCTCTATGATCATGCATCTCGCCATTTCGAACAGTGTCCGCCAATATATTTCGGCTGTTCCATTCTGGTGAGGTGAGTACGGTGCTGCGGTCGCATGTTTAATTTTGTTTTTTCGGACTAATTTCTGGAAATCGTTCGACTTAAATTCTGGCCGTTATCTGTCCTCAGTATTTTTATTTCGCCGTAGGGTGAGATATCCGCAATGAATTTTTCGGCGGCGAGTGTGGGGTAGCTTTTATTTTTAATAAAATACACAAATACAGCACCGGAGGTATCATCGGTGAACGAGACAGCGTATTGATTTCCGTTTAAGTCTGCCGGGTTTATAGGGCCTGCTAAGTCCGAGTGAAATAGATGTAGTATGCTGTTTGCCCGTTCGTCCGGGTGTTTGTTTCTGCTTTGGGGGAATTTTCCTTGAATGCAAATATTGCAATTTCTATTGTTTGCGTTTTTTGGTTTTATTTTCATCCCACGAACTACAGCGGGTAGTTTCGTTACGTCGTCATAGTTACAGTGGCCGAGTATTTTATGCCACGTTTCGACGCCATAGCATTGATGGCAGCTGTCTTCGGTGCTTTCATTCTATGTATTCGTTAAATAGTACAGTCTTTTGAACCTTTTGCCGTTTTTATGTATGAGTTCATTTTTATTTTCTTTAAAAATGACTGTTGCTCCGTTTTTAGTAGCAGTTTTTACGGAGAAAATGTCTTGTGGGTAGGAAGGTATCAATAACGCCATTTTAAAAGTAACTGTGACGCAGCTCCCATTTTCGTCTACTAAGTGTATTTCTGCGTCTCCTCTTTTTAATGCAACGCCGCTGGTTTTTGTTCCGTCCGCTAACTCCATGTAGTGGTTTTCTGGCTGGAATGTTTGGTCGAAATTTTTTAATTTCTTCTCATCTCTAAGGATGTGAGAAGTGGCACCAGCGTCAACAAACAAACCCGTGGGTGACGTCGTCTTCCGCACGTGGTAGTCCTCCATTTTGAATGTGAACGTATATTCTTCTTCAATGTCCGCTGCTTTTTTCATAGTGTCCGTATGTTTGTAGCGGCAAAACTCTCTTTTATGAGTGGTGGCTTTACAGTAGTTGCACCACATTTTTCGTTTGTTGTTGGCACAGTCTGTAGATATATGCCCTTTCCCGCCGCACATGTAGCATGTAATGTCTCGCTCGTCGCGGTCGTTGTTACTTACAGCAGTTCTCGAAAAGGAGGAAGTTAGTTTCATCACGTCGTCGCTGCTAGACTCGTTGTTTTGCTTCAGAGTCTCTTCAAAGCTGTGAAGAGCGAGAACGTTAGTTCTTTGTTGCTGTGACTCACATATATAGAAAATGGGTCGAACTGGCTAGGTAATCCCTTTAATATCATCCCGATGATTAAAGCATCGTCCACTGTCTGTCCGGTAGTTCTGAGGGCTGTTAGAACGGTTTCTGACCTTATAACGTTGTCCGTGACACATTCGTCGCTATTCTTTTTGGGATACGTTAGTTGGGTGTATAAAGAAATGACTCTAGGCTTCCCTTTTCCTGCGTAATGTTCGCGTAATATTTTTAGAGCTTTTCTTACATTGTCTGCATCTTCTCTCATTATCAGGGATAAGCTTTTATCGTTTAGAAACTGTACCAGTTCGGCATTCGCTTCCTCATTTCTTTCATCGTCGTGTTCATTTGTAGAGTTTACGCCTAAGATGGCGTCTTTTAAACCGAGCGTACGTAAATGGCCTAAGAATTTTACTTCCCAACTTTCGTATTTGGCTTCATCTCCGTCGAAAGATAATCTGCTCCATCTGTTTCCATTATCTCTTTTGGGTCCATAACATGTTGAGTGGTGCATTTTAGTGGAATAGAGATAAAAATGAACAGCAATTCAAAGGAGGAAAATAGACACACGTGTTAACTGATGAGAATAACTCTTTATTAAGGGGAAGAAAAAAGAAGGGATTATGGGATATGTACAGGGAAAGAGACGAAATAGAGATACAAGAGTTATCGGACTTTCAAGAAAAGTCGCCAAAAATATATAACAAATAAATGTTATCAAAGGCAAGATAAGTAACTTTTCTACCTAACTGGATATGTTCTTAGTGTTTTATGTAATGTAACCTGTTTATTCAGCTCGAAAAACATACAGTTAACGGAATTTTGGGTTCGTCACCAAAATCCGTTTTTCAAGGAAATAAAAAAGGGGGAAAAAGCATTTAGGGCAAATTTCTCGGAAAAGAGTAACTAGTGAAAATGAGCAAAAAAAATACAGACCCGAATAAGTTTAAAATGATCCAAGTTTATTAAAGCAAAAAAAAATATCGATTGCCTTTATTTCCCAAGGCTGGAGTTAAAAAAACCCTTAAGAAACATTTAAAATTACATATGAAAAATACAAAGAAAACGTCAATCCTTACTTAAAGAAAGGCTGAAAGAAAAGAACATATAAAAAACGGAAACAGCCCTTGTTTTGAATTCAGTCCTTTTATCGAAATGTTAAGTCTGTCTCTGACAAAATGTTCTTTTTCTTCTTTTCCGAAAGGAGAAACAAAACGTTTGTTTGACGTAAAATCGGAGAAAGAAGTATTTTTGTGAAAGCTCAGATGCCTTTTAATTTAAAGGAGAGAAACAGAAGGCCGTTAAAGCCGCTTTGGTAGGCTTTATGTATACAAATACGGGGTAAATTCTTGTATTATGGAAGAGTTCCTTTCTGAAGGAAACTTTGGTTAAATAATATTTCAAAGAGGGGCTTTTCTTTCTAGGGGCGATAGTGAAATCAATTTTTGTTCTTCTTAGAAAAGAACTCCACAACACACGGCTGTTTCCTTCGTTAATCTTTTGAGAATAATAATTTAGCAGTTGTAAGACTCGTTTGTCTTTTAATAACAGGTATTAATCTTCCAGTCGTAAGACCTTGTTGCCTTATAATGACTGAGAATAAAATAACGTTAACAGTTTAGTACCACCGAATGGGGTTCTAAACAAACGTTTTTCTCTAAAAGGAGAGAAATTAGGAAAATCAATTTTCACGTCAAGACCCTTTGTGCGGCTAGGTTCAAACTGACGAAAATGGGCAAAATCCTCCCCCCCCCAGAGGGTAGGAGTGGAGCCGGCTGCTAGAGAGTGAACTATACCTATGCTGCTGATGATGGAAGTGACCTGCCGGTCAAGGAATGCGTTGCTTGACCCAAATGCCGAGATGTTTAATGTGTATAAATAAAAAATAAATAAAAATGATTTCTCTATTTAAAATTTCAACACCGTGTTTACTGATGTATTGGAAAGTTAAAGATGGCACCTGACTCTCTCGTTGACACGGTAGGTTTGGGAAAAGGAGATAAAAATTAAAAAAAAAAAAACTATGCGAAATACTGTTGGAAACTCACTCAATATATGTTCCCGTGACATAGGCTGACATATATTCGGTGGGTTTTTAACAGAATTTTTTCTAGTCTTTTATTTTTTTTATTTTAACTCCTTTTCCCAAACTTACCGTGTCAAAGATAAAGAAAATCGTTGCAGCTTTTGTTTTATGTTTTGTTTTAATAAAAAATATCCTTAGTAGTAGCGTCCCAAATTATGAGATGAAAAACATGAACGAATTTCTTAGTGAAATGGAGTTGTCTTCCTCTGCACAATGACCTTGTATTAAAAAAGCGCCCATATTATTAATATCGTTTATTATTTTTAATGTAATAAGGGAAAAATACCAACTGCTTGAAGCATTTCGGGTTTGTATTACTGTACACATAGATTCGAAAAAGTTGTCAAAAAACAAATATAGAACAAATAAATGTTATCAAAGGCAAGATAAGTTACTTTTCTACCTAACTGGATATATTCTTTGTGTTTTTATTCAATGTAACATGTTTATTCAGCTAGAAAAACATGCAGTGTTTACCGATGTATTGGAAAATTCAAAATGGCAGCCGACTCTCTCTCGGAGAGGGTACGTTTGGGAAAAGGTATTATAAATAATAAACTAGACAAAATACTGTTAGAAATTCGCTCAATATATGTTACCGTGACATAAGTTGACATGTATTCGGTTGTTTTCTAACAGTATTTTGTCTAGTTTATTATTTATAATACCTTTTCCCAAACGTACCCTCTCCGAGAGAGAGTCGGCTGTCATTTTGAATTTTCCAATACATATCGGTAAGCACTGCATGTTTTTCGAGCTGAATAAACATGTTACATTGAATAAAAACACAAAAAAATATATCCAGTTAGGTAGAAAAGTAACTTATCTTGCCTTTGATAACATTTATTTGTTCTATATTTGTTTTTTGACAACTTTTTCGAATCTATGTGTACAGTAATACAAACCCAGCATTTCTGTTACTTTGCTAATGCTCTTTCAAAAACAAATCAAAATAATTTTTATTTGCACTTATTTCATTCACTAGATTAATGTATAAAGATTTTGTAAAAATAAACTGTATTCAAGTTAATCTTTAGAAAAAAAAATTCTGATATATACTTTGGTGGTGATATTATAAGGATAATCAAGAAACAGAGTTCCGTGAAGGACATATAAATATGTAATATTTAAAATAAAAGAAGGAAAGTTTATTAACATATTTACAGAGAGACAATGTGCAGATTTTATCGTGTTCAATCCAGGTAGAGTCTCTCCGGTGACCAATGTTTGCAATGAAACGGACATAACTCTCAGAGAATGACCCCCCCCCCCGAAACAATATATAAGGTAAATAAAAGAGCGTTTGATTAAGTTACACGGCGAGCAGTAGATTGTAAAATATTGGTTTGTGTCCTTTTCTATTCTCTACCATATTCACACCCGGGAGCCGGTGCAGTTGCACTGCATCATTTTTACAACATTAAGCTACTTGTCTATCAAAGAAGGTGTTAATGCATGGGAGGAGGGCACAACCCATGACAATTAAAGCCTCTCTTGAACTATCTAGAAATTTACATTAGAAGTACTTTAAAGGCTTAAGACTTGACAAATATAATCTAAACTTGACAAGAAAACTATTCGGCACACTTGACTATTTTTACACAAGGAACAAAATAATGATTTCACCGTGTTATTACGATGACCTTAAGTTCTTTGTTCTTTAGCAGTTGGTTTTTGTCTTTAAATAATTTCACGTTTAAATTGCGTTTTTATCTTTTAATTTTGATTTTTTTTATATTTTCATATATTTTATTTCTTAATGATTTGGACACACAAACCAAAGATTGTATCAATTTACTAAAGAAATCATAACAAACAAAACAAAATGTCCGTTTTGAATACAAAGGAAAAAAAACAAAAAAACAAAAAAAAAACGACACTTTTCTCATATTGAATTCTCTGAATCAAAGGTAAGTTTCTGTCTTGATTTTTTAACATTTTTTTAAATATCATTTAGTAACTTTAAAATAATCTTAAATATTAAAACAAATTGATTTTTTATTGCAATCCAATACGAAAAATAAGTTATTTTTACGCTTTTAAAAAATTCGTTTGAATGATCTGAAACAGAAAAGCAGTTTTTTTTTTTTGCACCTCGGAAATATTGATTCTTAAAAAAAACGTCTGGTACTTGTACAGTTTAGTCAAGACATAAAAAAATATATCGAAAAAAGTTGAACTTGTATGGATCCGTTATGGGACGAAGTTCTCTGAAAAAAAAAAATCACTTAATTTCATTTATTTTTACAGCGAAAAAAACAATTCACTTAATTTCATCAAGTATTTTTTTTTTACAGCGAAAAAACAATTTGTTATGATACCGAGCAAAATGTTCGATTTTTAGGAAGAAAAGCTAGTATTAGAGATGGGGAGGGGTTGTCAACGCTTTAACTGGAGTTATCTCCCTTTGTCATTTCTAAAATTCAACAACTGTTTTTTTTTTCTATTCAAGATGCCCGCCTTCACCGCGCTGTCATAAAAACGTGTTTTTCCGCTGTAAAAAAAAAAAAAAAAAAAAAAAAAAACTACTTGATGAAATTAAGTATTTTTTTTAAAACTTCGTTCTATAACGAATACATACAATTTAAACTTTTTTCGATATTTTTCATTTTTTAATGTATTGACTAAACAAGTACCAAAAGTCTTAATAACTAAAAAAAAAAAGTATGTTTTTATTGCGATCCTATCAAAATATTTATTCTGCAGGAAATTTTTACAACGTGACCCAGGGTCCTTAAACCCATAAAAAAAAGAAGGTCTACTTTTTATTTTTGCTTAATACGTTTACAAGGCCTTTATAAATAATATAACAGAAGAAATTTTGAAAAAAAAATAAAAACAATTCTGGAGTCGGAGATCACCTTCCTAAAACATGAGAAATTATTATTATTATTATTTTTTTTTTTGCGAGGGTGGACGGAAATTACATTTGAAACATAAATGTATTATTTGAAACACAAATTTAACGATAAATTAATTTTTTTTTTCTGAAGGGTGGAATACATTTTTTATGAGACCATTCTGATCTTTCGCCTAAAAAGTTTATAAACAAAAGGAATCCCAAAATATGACAACTTCAAATTTTTGGGGGTGGGAGGGGGGCGGTTGGAGATTATATTAGAAGCATAAAATAACGAACATTTTCATATTACTTTTTTTAAAAATTAATTTTTGTTAAATGTGGCCTGGTAGATCAACACACAACCTACCTCAGCAGAAACGACCTTCTTAGTGACACACAATATGGTTTCCGCCCTGCAAGATCTACCACAGATGTGCTGACGGTTATATCTCACAGGATTAGTGAATCTCTTGACAAAGGCTTCATTTCTAGGGCAATTGCTCTTGACATATCAAAAGCCTTCGACAAGGTATTGCATAAGGGTCAACTTCACAAGATTTCCAGCTACGGTATAACTGGAAATGTTTTCTTAATCATTAAATCATTTCTCTCCGATAGGCTCATAAGAGTAGTGGTCGATGGACAAAAATCAGAGGCCTGCAGTATAAATACTGGCGTCCTTCAGGGGTCAATCCTGGGCCCAACTCTCTTCCTGATCTACATCAATGATCTCCCTAAACACATACTGTCATTCGTTGACATCTATGCTGATGACACGGCCCTCTACAGCAACACATCAAAGGCTGTAAATGACAAAGTTCTCTCTGATTCTCTCTCCTCTGATCTCGAGCGCGTGGTTCAGTGGGGGAAGACGTGGCTGGTTACCTTTAATGCATCTAAAACCAAACTCCTATCCTTACATCATCAACGCTCTGATCCCCATCTGGCATCAATTGGGATGGATGGCTCTCGTCTGGGAGAGGCTCCGTATTTTGACAAGCTTCTGGGTTTGACCTTTACTCCTGATCTGAAATGGAACACGTACATCAAGTCTGTTGCCAAGGTCGCTGGAAAGATGGTGGGATCCTTCTACCGCTCCAGAAGATATCTCACTGTTGATGCAATTCTCTATCTATATAAAAGCCAAGTACATCCAAGAATGGAATACTGTTGCCATATCTGGACAGGAGCTGCTAAAAACAGCCTATCCTGCCTTGACAGAGTACAAAATAGACTTCATGGCTTAGTGGGGGATGCCCTTTTCTCTACCCTGCATCCTCTCTCCCACAGAAGAGACGTTGCGAGCATATCCTTGTTTTATCGTTATTTCCATGGCAAGTGCTTGTCTGAACTCCAATCTCTGGTCCCCCCCCGCGCCAATGTTTCACGAAAAACACCTGTCTAGCCAAATCCACTGTGAAAAATTTCCCCCACTCTTTATCGATGCCTAAATCAAAACGTAGATTCCATGAACAAAGCTTCTTTCTTAGAACTGCACGCCTGTGGAACTCTGTTCCGTCTGCCTGTTTCCCACCTGACTACAACTTGGATGTGTCTAAGTCTAACGTTAACAAATTCCTAATGAACCGCCCCCTTAAGTAAACACTTCATCAACTCTCCACACTAACGTAATGTACTTGCAATAACCCTTATCCCTGAGTGGCTTCCGGGCCTTGATAAGTTGTGACCACTGTGTAAAAAAAAATATCTTTAAAAACTTGTTTTCAAGGGTCATCGGGTGTACTGAAAATGAATATCGCATTTAAAATTGAGTCTGGTTTTTATGATGTTGCAAACATTGGAAAAATATGTGTGGTTTTGCATACAAAAAAATCAATGTTTTATTTATTTATTTCCTTTATTTTCGGTTATTTATAATAATAATAATAATAATAATAATAATAAAGATTAGCTCAGCATTATCTTGTAATTACATTATGTAATCGTTCCCCACCTTTTTTTCGTGGCATAAACAAATGTGGCCGCAACTTTAAAACAGGCAGAAAAGTATGTTTGCAATATTGTAAAAACTAGTTGCCTGCCATAATTTTAAATGCGATAATCGTTTTCACCACACCAACATCCCTAGAAAACAAGTTTTTAAAGATAGTTTGTGTATTGGTCTACCAGGCCATATTTACAAAAATTAAATTAATTCATTTTCTTATTTTGTTTCAACTTTAATTCTCCCCACCAACACCTAAAAAATTAAAATTAAATTTATCGTTATTTTTATTTTTATGTTTCAAATGAAATTCTCCACCCAACGCCCCCTCCAATTTATTTGTCATGTTGTGGCACCCATTTTGTTTATGAAATTTTGAGGTGAAAGTACAGAATGGTCTCATAAAAAAATTATCGTGCTATTTCCTGTTTCAAATGTAATCCCCTCCCTGCAAAAAGAATTGAATTTGTCATGTTTTCCCCCTCCTGCACCCTCTCTGTCACTAAACTTGAAAAAATGCTAGGGCTGACATGTTCCATTGAACGCTAATTGGCCAAAAAGTGGGTTATCATTTTACGTTAAACTTATGTAGAAATGTGATCTATGCTAAAATGTTAAATTTTATGTTTTTTTCAAAATTTCTTCTTTCATATTATTTATAATGGTTTTAAACATATTAGGCAAAAAAGTATATCTTCATTTTTTGTGAGTAAACAGCGCTAGGTCAATTTACTGATTTCGCTATGTTTTATAACAAACTTGAATAAAAAATATATGAATCTTTGATTTTAAAAATCTTCCTTAACATATAGTATTCAATCTGATGATAAGATTTTTGTCAAAAATGTGTTCATTTAAGTAAAACTTAGATGATTTTTAAGAAAATAATAATGCTTAACATAAACAAAATAATGTAATTCGTAGTTGGTCGAATTGTTAGACAACTGAGCAGAAAAACGACTGCTCTTTCGATATTTGTTTTTAAATATTTTTAAAATCAGTTTTCAGTCTACCGTTTTCTGTGTAAATTGTGATGTTTTATTCAATATTTTAGTTTAGAAAATAGGGAACACTTTTTAAAAATAAAGTTTACATAAAAATGAGCACCTATTTATTGACCATCACTAATTAACAGAAATCTAATATAGAAAAAATAATTGGTAAATATTTACTATCAAAGCCAACATAGTTTTACTGCTAAAAAAAATAAAAATGTATTTTTCGTTTGCTATTACATCTGAAAAGCCATTAAAATAGAATTTAAAAAAAGCAAACATTATAAATATTTAAGATTCTGTTATATAAACTTAACATTAATTGAGCACCTACTTCCTGCTTAAATTTCAGTCAAGGAGACATGTAACTGTTTGCACTTTCAAATTTTTGTGGTGGAAGAGTCCTTGCATCGAGTTTTGTTTTGATTTTAGAAAAGTAGGATTAGAACCCACGTGTTGTTACCAACTCTGTACTTTCATCTAACACTTTCATATACAAAAGATACTGTTGAAATATTAACAAATATTGTAATAAGTTTCACCATGACATTTATTGGGTGGCTTTCTTCGAACAGTTTGTTTAATGTTCGATTTCTTAATGATTATTGGGACTCCCAGATGACTGTCTCATGTCAGACATATTTTTATTGGTTTAGTGTAAAACCCGAGTATTATTATTTTTGAAAGCAAATAAACGCTTTAAAATACGTTAAAAACACAACACTTATTTATGTAATTAATATCCTTTCATTATTTTTTGTATTTTTATTTTTTGGTTTATATGTGAAGATGTATCTTTTGTTAATGAAAATGTTTTGTGAAAGGACACATTAGTTAGCAGGAACCCCCTTCGCTTGTTAAAAATAACTTTCTTAATAATAAGATTATTATTAATGAGGAGATATAATATTTTTCATTATAAACAAAATACAACAAACAAGTAAAACAAAAATATCCCTCCCTGAATCTAAAAATTGAAATTAAGAAATTGAACAACGATATTGTGATGGTATATTTTATTTATTAATTTGTTAGGTGAAAGTACAGAATAGTTAACAACATGTAGATTCTAATCCCCAAAACGTAACAAACGTATCTTTTGTTTATTAATTTGTTAGGTAAAAGTACAGAATAGTTAACAACATGTAGATTCTAATCCCCAAAACATAACAAACATATCTTT
Source organism: Euprymna scolopes (assembly GCF_053919585.1). Taxonomy (NCBI): domain Eukaryota; kingdom Metazoa; phylum Mollusca; class Cephalopoda; order Sepiida; family Sepiolidae; genus Euprymna; species Euprymna scolopes. The sequence goes on along the minus strand of NC_136527.1, from coordinate 162,366,588 downwards.
TGTTTATTAATTTGTTAGGTGAAAGTACAGAATAGTTAACAACATGTAGATTCTAATCCCCAAAACGTAACAAACGTATCTTTTGTTTATTAATTTGTTAGGTAAAAGTACAGAATAGTTAACAACATGTAGATTCTAATCCCCAAAACATAACAAATGTATCTTTTGTTTATTTATTTGTTAGGTGAAAGTACAGAATAGTTAACAACATATAAATTCTAATCCCCAAACCATAACAAACGTATCTTTTGTTTATTAATTTGTTGGGTGAAAGTACAGAATAGTTAACAACATGTAGATTCTAATCCCCAAAACATAACAAACGTATCTTTTGTTTATTAATTTGTTAGGTGAAAGTACAAAATAGTTAACCACATGTAAATTCTAATCCTCAAAACATAACAAACGTATCTTTTGTTTATTAATTTGTTAGGTGAAAGTACAAAATAGTTAACCACATGTAAATTCTAATCCCCAAAACATAACAAACGTATCTTTTGTTTATTAATTTGTTAGGTGAAAGTACAGAATAGTTAACAACATGTAAATTCTAATCCCCAAAACATAACAAACATATCTTTTGTTTATTAATTTGTTAGGTGAAAGTACAGAATAGTTAACAACATGTAGATTCTAATCCCCAAAACATAACAAACGTATCTTTTGTTTATTAATTTGTTAGGTGAAAGTACAGAATAGTTAACAACATGTAAATTCTAATCCCCAAAAACATAACAAATGTATCTTTTGTTTATTAATTTGTTAGGTGAAAGTACAGAATAGTTAACAACATGTAGATTCTAATCCCCAAAACATAACAAACATATCTTTTGTTTATTAATTTGTTAGGTGAAAGTACAGAATAGTTAACAACATGTAGATTATAATCAACAAAACATAACAAACATATCTTTTGTTTATTAATTTGTTAGGTGAAAGTACAGAATAGTTAACAACATGTAGATTCTAATCCCCAAAACATAACAAACGTATCTTTTGTTTATTTTGTTAGGTGAAAGTACAGAATAGTTAACAACATGTAGATTCTAATCCCCAAAACATAACAAACGTATCTTTTGTTTATTAATTTGTTAGGTGAAAATACAGAATAGTTAACAACATGTAGATTCTAATCCCCAAAACATAACAAACATATCTTTTGTTTATTAATTTGTTAGGTGAAAGTACAGAATAGTTAACAACATGTAGATTCTAATCCCCAAAACATAACAAACATATCTTTTGTTTATTAATTTGTTAGGTGAAAGTACAGAATAGTTAACAACATGTAGATTCTAATCCCCAAAATATAACAAACGTATCTTTTGTTTATTAATTTTTTAGGTGAAAGTACAGAATAGTTAACAACATGTAGATTCTAATCCCCAAAACATAACAAACGTATCTTTTGTTTATTTTGTTAGGTGAAAGTACAGAATAGTTAACAACATGTAGATTCTAATCCCCAAAACATAACAAACGTATCTTTTGTTTATTAATTTGTTAGGTGAAAGTACAGAATAGTTAACAACATGTAGATTCTAATCCCCAAAACATGGCAAACGTATCTTTTGTTTATTAATTTGTTAGGTGAAAGTACAGAATAGTTAACAACATGTAGATTCTAATCCCCAAAACATAACAAACGTATCTTTTGTTTATTAATTTTTTAGGTGAAAGTACAGAATAGTTAACAACATGTAGATTCTAATCCCCAAAACATGGCAAACGTATCTTTTGTTTATTTTGTTAGGTGAAAGTACAGAATAGTTAACAACATGTAGATTCTAATCCCCAAAACATAACAAACGTATCTTTTGTTTATTAATTTGTTAGGTGAAAGTACAGAATAGTTAACAACATGTAGATTCTAATCCCCAAAACATAACAAACATATCTTTTGTTTATTAATTTTTTAAGTGAAAGTACAGAATAGTTAACAACATGTAGATTCTAATCCCCAAAACATAACAAACGTATCTTTTGTTTATTTTGTTAGGTGAAAGTACAGAATAGTTAACAACATGTAGATTCTAATCCCCAAAACATAACAAACGTATCTTTTGTTTATTTTGTTAGGTGAAAGTACAGAATAGTTAACAACATGTAGATTCTAATCCCCAAAACATAACAAACGTATCTTTTGTTTATTAATTTTTTAGGTGAAAGTACAGAATAGTTAACAACATGTAGATTCTAATCCCCAAAACATAACAAACGTATCTTTTGTTTATTTTGTTAGGTGAAAGTACAGAATAGTTAACAACATGTAGATTCTAATCCCCAAAACATAACAAACGTATATTTTGTTTATTTTGTTAGGTGAAAGTACAGAATAGTTAACAACATGTAGATTCTAATCCCCAAAACATAACAAACGTATCTTTTGTTTATTTTGTTAGGTGAAAGTACAGAATAGTTAACAACTTTTAGATTCTAATCCCCAAAACATAACAAACGTATCTTTTGTTTATTAATTTGTTAGGTGAAAGTACAGAATAGTTAACAACATGTAGATTCTAATCCCCAAAACATAACAAACATATCTTTTGTTTATTAATTTGTTAGGTGAAAGTACAGAATAGTTAACAACATGTAGACTCTAATCCTCAAAACATAACAAACGTATCTTTTGTTTATTAATTTGTTAGGTGAAAGTACAGAATAGTTAACAACATGTAGATTCTAATCCCCAAAACATAACAAACGTATCTTTTGTTTATTAATTTGTTAGGTAAAAGTACAGAATAGTTAACAACATGTAGATTCTAATCCCCAAAACGTAACAAACATATCTTTTGTTTATTTTGTTAGGTGAAAGTACAGAATAGTTAACAACATGTAGATTCTAATCCCCAAAACATAACAAACGTATCTTTTGTTTATTTTGTTAGGTGAAAGTACAGAATAGTTAACAACATGTAGATTCTAATCCCCAAAACATAACAAACGTATCTTTTGTTTATTAATTTGTTAGGTGAAAGTACAGAATAGTTAACAACATGTAGATTCTAATCCCCAAAACATAACAAACATATCTTTTGTTTATTAATTTTTTAGGTGAAAGTACAGAATAGTTAACAACATGTAGATTCTAATCCCCAAAACATAACAAACGTATCTTTTTTTTATTAATTTGTTAGGTGAAAGTACAGAATAGTTAACAACATGTAGATTCTAATCCCCAAAACATAACAAACGTATCTTTTGTTTATTTTGTTAGGTGAAAGTACAGAATAGTTAACAACATGTAGATTCTAATCCCCAAAACATAACAAACGTATCTTTTGTTTATTAATTTGTTAGGTGAAAGTACAGAATAGTTAACAACATGTAGATTCTAATCCCCAAAACATAACAAACATATCTTTTGTTTATTAATTTGTTAGGTGAAAGTACAGAATAGTTAACAACATGTAGACTCTAATCCTCAAAACATAACAAACGTATCTTTTGTTTATTAATTTGTTAGGTGAAAGTACAGAATAGGTAACAACATGTAGATTCTAATCCCCAAAACATAACAAACGTATCTTTTGTTTATTAATTTGTTAGGTAAAAGTACAGAATAGTTAACAACATGTAGATTCTAATCCCCAAAACGTAACAAACGTATCTTTTGTTTATTAATTTGTTAGGTAAAAGTACAGAATAGTTAACAACATGTAGACGCTAATCCCCAAAACATAACAAACGTATCTTTTGTTTATTAATTTGTTAGGTGAAAGTACAGAATAGTTAACAACATGTAGATGCTAATCCCTAAAACGTAACAAACGTATATTTTTCTTATTAATTTGTTAGGTGAAAGTACAGAATAGTTTAAAACGTGTAGATTCTAATCCCCCCAAAACGTAACAAACGTATCTTTTTCTTATTAATTTGTCATGTGAAAGTACAGAATAGTTAACATGTAGATTCTAATCCCCAAGATATAACAAACGTATTTTTGTTTATTAATTTGTTAGGTGAAAATACAGAATAGTTAAATGTAGACTTTAATCCCCAACACATAACAAAAGTTGGTTTTGTTAATTAATTTGTTAGGTGAAAGTACAGAATAGTAAACAACATGTATACTCTAATCCCCAAAACGTAACAAATGTATCTTTCGTTTATGAACTTGTTAGGTGAAAGTACAGAATAGTTAACAACATGTATACTCTAATCCCCAACACATAACAAACGTTGCTTTTTTTAATTATTTAAGCAAACGTATATTATGTTTATTAATTTGTTAGGTGTAAGTACAGAATAGTTAACAACATGTAGACTGTAATCCTCAAAACATAACAAACGTATTTTTTGTTTATTAATTTGTTAGGTGAAAATACAGATAGTTAACAATATGTATGCTCTAATCTCTATACATAACAAAGGTATCTTTTGTTTAATAATTTGTTAGGTGAAAGTACAGAAAAGTTAACAATATGTAGACTCTCATCCCCCAAACATAACAAGCGTTTCTGTTTTTATTAATTTGTTAGGTACAGTAAGGTATCTACAGAAAAGTTAACACGATGAAGACTCTAATTCCCAACAATGTAACACACGTATCTATTGTTTATTAATGTGTTAGGTGAAAGTGCAGAATAGTTAACAATCTGTAGGCTCTAATCTCCCAAAACGTAGAAAAGCCACAATCGATATGCTCCTCTCACTCCTGCCACAAACTTTTGAAACTTCAAATGATGACGTGCTCCATTAACTGTCAACTGGTCCTGAAGTGGGTAACAATAACATTAAATTTATATAATAAATGATCCCCTAATCTAAAATCTTTAATAGTATCTTACTCCATCTTTGCAGATATTTTTAAGGTTGTTGAAACATAATACAAAAAAAGATTAGACTTTACAGTTTTAAATAAACTATGCTGGTTTAGATTGTGAGGAGTTAAACCAAAATCAATGCATCCTTCACGCTGAAGAATTTTACTATCGGAAAGTCTCTCTCATCCTCTCTCATATATATATATATATATATATATATATATATATATATATATATATTTGACGAATTTCAAACAAATATTCATTTATTTCCCTAATTTTCGTTGTGATTTGGTTTCAAGCGCACTTGATGCGTATTTTATTTTATTCAAATTAAAACAACGTTTCTATATTGAACTCTCATTCTTTGACGATATATATATATATGAGGTTATGATAATATAAGTCTTCACTTTTTTATTTATATATAAATTTATCATATATATATATATATATAAATATATATATATATATATATGTTTTCTCGCCAAGATGAAAATTGTGTACAAGTTATTTGGCATTTAAAAGAATTAAATGTCATTTAAAAAAAAAATTGGCATTTAAAAAATTATTTGGTATTTAAAAAATAAATTGGTATTTAAAAAATTATCTAGTATTTGAAACATATTTGGCATTTTAAAAAAATTGGCATTTAAAAAAATTATTTGGCATTTTAAAAAATTGTTTCATTTCTTAATTATTCATGATTATTCAATTGTTTGATGTTTTTAAAAATATATTTCTTTTAGTGTTTCTTTTTAATTATTTAGTGCATATACAATATCCTAAGCAATAACTGTATAGTCTTTAGTAAGGAAATATCTGATTATTTTGATTCTGTTTCATATGAGCTTTTCAATAAAATGTAACTCGTTTGTGAGTTCCATCCTATCATATTTACAACAAGCAAAAACTAATAGGTGATAAAAACATTTTAATTTGTTTTATTTTTAAATATTGACATTGTTTTATTTATTTATATAAACATTTAAAATGTGTTTCATCTTATCATAATAAAACACAAAACTAATATGTGATTGATGATACAAAAAATTGAATTTGTTTTATTTTTATTATCGAGTTTGTTTTACTTTATATAAACATTTAAAATATGTTTTACCTTAATATAATAAACACAATTTATATGTGATTTACAAAACTAAATTTTTTTTATTTCTTTTATTTTTATTTACAGCTGTTCCTGATTCATCACATATAATTTATTTTTAAAATTCTCTCAACAATTATTCCAAACTATGTTAATCTTGTTCTACGATCAATTTTAGTGAAACAAGCAGGTGCACAGTGATAAAAAGCAACATACTTGTGAAGTATGTGGATATTCTGCTGATAAATCCACTCTCGTGAAACGTGAGAACTCACACTGGGGACAAGGCACATTCTTGTAAGCTGTGTGGCTATTCTTATTCGAGGAAATTAACCTTAGGGATACATATGTGAACTCATTCTGGATATATATGAATGTATCATATATATATATATATATATATATATATATATATATATATATATATATATATATATGTATATATATGAATAGATCATATATATATATGTATATATATGAATAGATCATATATATATATGTATATATATATGAATGTATCATATATATATATATATTAAGGTTTTAATATTTTCTCGCCAAAATGCAAATTGTGTACAAGTTATAGAATAATTGTCTCTATACCATATCCTTAGCAATGACTGTATCATCTAGTTCTTTGCTAAGTAAGGAAATATCTGATCGTTTTGATTCTGTTTCATATGAGGTTTTCAATAAACTAACTCATTTGTGAGTTCCATCCTGTCATATTTACAACAAGTAAAAACTAACATGTGATTGATGATAAAAACAATTAAATTTGTTTTATTTTTTATTATAAACTTGGTTTTACTTTATTTATATAAACATTTAAAATATGTTTTATCTTATCATAATAAAAACAAAACTAATATGTAATTTACAAAACTAAAAATATTTTATTTCTTTTATTTTTATTAACAGATGTTCCTGCTTCATCACATATAATTTGTTTTTAACATTCTCTCAACAATTGCTCACTTGTATGAAGAAAAGCAGAAGCAACAATGTATGTTATATTCTTATGAAGCAGATTCACTTTCTGTAATCTTCATAAGAACCTATAAATTTAGAATTAAATACGAATGTAAAATGGCATATTAAAAACTACGTAAATCTTGTTCTACGATCAATTTTAGTGAAACATGCAGGTGCATAGTGATAAAAAGCAACATACTTGTGAAGTGTGTGGATATTCTTGTTCTCAAAAATTCAATTTAGTGATACATATGAGAACACACACTGGGGAAAAGCCATATTCATGTGAAGTGTGTGGATATTCTTGTTCTACAAAATCAAGTTTAGTGAGACATATGAGAACTCACTCTGGGGAAAAGCCATATTCTTGTGAAGTGTGTGCATGTGCTTTTGCTGATAAATCAACTTTAGTGAAACATGTGAGAAATCACACTGGGGAAAACCCACATTGTTGTAAGCTTTGTGACTATTCTTGTTCGAATAAATCAACCTTAGAGATACATATGAGAACTCACTCTGGTGAAAAGCCACATTCTTGTGAAGTGTGTGGATATTCTTGTTTTGAAAAATCCAAATTAGTGTCACATATCAGGACGCATACTGGCGAAAAACCATATTCTTGTGAAGTGTGTGGATATTCTTGTTCTTTAAAATCAAATTTAGTGTCACATATGAGAACACACACTGGCGAAAAACCACATTCTTGTGAAGTGTGTGAATATTCTTGCGCTACCAAATCAAAATTAGTGAGACATATGAGAACTCACACTGGCGAAAAGCCATATTCTTGTGAAGTTTGTAGATATTGTTTTGCTACTAAATCAACGTTAGCGACACATATGCGAACGCACACCCTTGAGAAGCCACATTCTTGTGAAGTTTGTGGATATTCTTGTTCTGAAAAATCACATTTAGTGATTCATATGCGAACTCACACTGGGGAAAAGCCATATTCTTGTGAAGTGTGTGGATATTCTTGTTCTACTAAGTCAACGTTAGTTATACATATCAGAACACACACCGGGGAAAAGCCACATTTTTGTGAAGTGTGTGGATATTCTTGTTCTAGAAAATCACATTTAGTGAAACATATGCGAACTCACACTGGCGAAAAGCCATATATTTGTGAAGTATGTGAATATGCTTGTTCTGAAAAATCAGGGTTAGTTAGGCATATGAGAACGCACACTGGCGAAAAACCACATTCTTGTGAAGTTTGTGGATATTCTTGTAGTGAAAAATCAAATTTAGTGAAACATATGCGAACTCACACTGGCAAAAAGAGAACTTGAATGACTACTAGACACTATGTGTGAATAATCTTGTTCTGAAAAATCAACGTTAGAGAATATGAGAACGCACTCTACAGAACTTGAATGCCTACTAGACATTCTCGAGTGTCTAAGAGCTCTCTGTAAGGTTTGTAAGAACAATCTTGCATGAGGATACTTTTTTCCACAGAAGTAAACACTGAGAAAATATTCAAAATCACATAGTATCCACAGCCCAAATAAGATCTCCTCACTACGGCTACTCCACAGCTTTTCCGAGGAATGGTGCACCTACTCCAAGTGATATTACCTCAAGTAATAGCACGAAGCTGGATACTCTACCAGACAAGATAAATTCTTGTCCTGGAATCCAGTAAGACCATGAAACCAACATGAAATATATACTACAACATATAAAAATGGTTATTTGGGGAGAGGAAAATTATGTTTACACTTTCTTTACTAACTCAGTGTTTATAGAGACAAAAGAACTTTAACAGAACATTTAAATATCTATCTCATATAGAGTTCAAGTGTTAGCCCCAGGTTGTGGGCCCCTTGATTTCTGAGAACGTCGACTGAAGTAAAATAAAACAAAAGCAAAAAGCCATATTCTTGTGAAGTGTCTGAATATTCTTACTCTGAAAAATCAACGTTAGTTAGACATATGAGAACGCACTCTAGAGAACTATCCTCGAGTATTTAAGGTCTCTCTGTACACGGGTTTGTCAGAACAACCTGGCATAAGGATACTTTTTCCATAGAAGTAAACCCTAACCAAATATTCAAAATCACATTTTGTAGTCGCTACCCACATAAGATCTCCTCACTATGGCAAACTTACATTAGATTTTCGGGGAATGGTGCACTTTCTCCAAGTGATGTTACCTCAAGTAATAGCACGAAGTTGGATACTCTACCAGACAAGAAAATGTCTTGTCCTGTAAGACCAAGAGACCAAAATGAAAGATATACTACTACGTATGAAAATGGTTAATTGGGGAGAGGAAAATTATGTTCTCAATTTCTTTACTAACTCAGTGTTTTAGAGATAAAGAACTTAAATGGAACATTCAAATATCTATGTATCTCATATAGGGTTCAAGTATTAGCCCCAGCTCGTGGGCCCCTTTATTTCTGAGAACTTCAACCGAAGTAAGATTAAACAAAAGGGAAAAACCATATTCTTGGTAAGTTTGTGAATAATTTCCAGGATCACACCACCAGTCTTCGTTGATCAAACTGAACATTCTCACGTGTATGGATATTCTTGTTCTGCAAAATAACATTTCGTGACACATGAGAATTTTGTGAACTCATATGGGAACTTACATTGAACCCATTGAACCAACTAACATATCTTTACTATACGAAGTGGCGACTTATTAGGTTCCCACCACTATCAATGAAACTTGTTTTTTCTAAACACTTGGAGCACTACCATCATCTTCAGAATTGCACGAGATAGATAATGAAGAAATGACATCGGATGAAGAACTTAGAACACCATTGATGAGCATGAAACTGCCAAAAATCCCAGCTTCAAGAGCGACCAAGGTAGTAATTAAAACATTAATGTTGCTTCTAAAAACATCAAATCACGGAGGAACTGAATCAAATCAGGAGTGTACGTTGTCAGAAAAAAAAACATGCCCTCAATTTCAAAAACAATGCAAGTCGAAGTTTTATGAATTACATGTTTAAAATAGAATCTAAGCCATTGCCATAAAGCAAAGCAAGATTTCGAGCGACATACACGTTATATCTGATACGATGTCATTATCAACACCAAGTAAAGATGACGAAGAAATGGCATCGGATGAAGAACTTAGAACACCATTGATGAGCATGAAACTGCCAAAAATCCGAGCTTCAAACATCAAATCACGTATGAGCTGAATTAAATCACGTATTCTGCAGGAGTCTACAAAAAAAAACATGTCCTCAATTTCAAAAACAATGCAAGTCCAAAGCAAAAATATATTACATCGATTAAAGTATATCATATGTGGGCTCAGTTTCCAATGTAAAATAGAAGAGATGGAAAAGTTGCAAAAGAACTAGAGGACAAAATAGAAGGCAAGATACAAGCACTTGCTTAAAGGATCCAAGCAAAGAACAAAAAGAGCAAAATATCATAATAATCTCTTCAGAAGTAATGTAATGCTATTCTACAGAAACCTTATAAGAGAGAAAATCACTGTGGAAGAGTTACAAAAAAACAAGACCTAGAAGAGTATCAGATGTCCCTGTTTGAAGATGAGGGATATAGTGACTTAGAGATCAATTGGATCGTAGAAGAAATGAAAAATAAGCCAGAAATCCTGATAACATCTAGAATGGAAAAAATGTGGATAAATTCCAGAACAAAAAAAACTAGAACGCAGATTGAAAGTACGAAAAATCTAGAATTGACAACTTTCCATTCTTTAGTATTTTCATATATTTGATTTCTTAATGAATTGGACACGCATGACAAAAGTTTTATCAATTTATTAAAAACAAAAAAAATGCCACTTTTTTATTGAATTCTTGTAATAAACGGTAAGTTTTTTTAAAGTCATTTAAACAATCCCATTCTATATGTTGTTATGAATTTCTGAATAAAAATATTTTCATTTCTTGCAATCTAATAAAAAAGATATAATGATTATATCATGCTTTAAAATAAATGTGAATAAAATTTATGAATTTCTGATTTAAAAAAATCCTGTTAAATACTCAGTCCGATATTAGTCTTTAATTCAAAATGTATTTATTTTAAGTAAAATGTTCCATTTGACATTTCGATTTCTGTCAAAATTTATTTATTTAAGTAAAATGTTTGTGATTTCCGAGAAAATAATAATGCTTCCCATAAACTAAATAATTTACCATAAAAACAATTTAATTCAAAGTTGGTCAAAAACTGCTTTTTCGATATTTAATTGTTTTAACATTTTATACAATTATTTTTCTGTCTATACTTACCTAGAGGATAATGTTTGATGTTTGATATTTTATCGAATTATTAAGATTTTAGAATAGGGGCTAATGGTTTTATAAAGTTTACATAAAATAAGAACCCATTTATATTGGCCACCATCAATTAGCAGAAACTTAATGTTGAAAAAAATCCATAATTTCTTTACAATCAACAATTTTTTTACAATCTACGCAGCATAGTTTATCATCTAAGGATTGAAAATCTACTTTCTTTTTTGTTATATTTCAAAAGATTATAAACATATCTGCAAATAAAGAATTGATAAACTAATTAAAATTTTAGAGTGTGCGATCATTTAACAATATAAATTCAATGTAAAATGAGCATCCACTTCGTGGTCAGTTAGTGATCAACAAGGCATGTAATCGTTCGTAGTTTCTACATTTTATGGCACAGGAAAGTTGGAGAGAATGCGCGTGTCAGATTTTGTTTTCTTTTTTGGAGGGGGTTAGAGCCGATACGTTTTTAAATAACTGTTAAACAAAAATCGATATAAGTCACCATTTCACCCAAACCACACTAATTGAAAACTGTACTCTATTCAGTGTCTTCTCGGTGACTGCTAAAAGGGGTGTTCATTTTACGTTAAACTTATATAGGAAAGTGATCCCCAATGTTTAAATCCTAGCTATTTACTATTTTTAATTCTTTTTATTTTTTAATAAGTGTTTAAGCGCAATAGTAAACAAAATTAAAGGTCAGATTGTAAAGATTTACAAAATATATTTGTTTTTTTTTATTTTGACTATTTGTATAATGTTAACATTTCTTGTGTGGCATGAGAGGGCATTTTTAACAACTAATTTTTATTTCGTCTATTTTCATACCAGTGCCAATTTTATTTTTAGAGGGAATTGCCAACCATCTTTGTTTTTATTTCTAAAATTCTAAATAACTTTTCGAACAGTTAATCAAGTTATTTTTGTGTAAATATGAGTACGAATGATTTGCTATAAGAATATGCAAAAATATTAGAACAAAAATTCATTTTTTATGAATAGTCGTTAATGTAATAATCAATAGCATCTTATATTATGATTATTTTCATGGAAAAAAACCTGTAGCTGTTACAAGAACTAAAACTGCTTTGTTTTTCGATATTTTTTACATAAAATTTAAATGTGGGTCTAAATATTTAAGTGTTTATAGTTGTTAGTTGCATCGTGAGTGAAAGAGATTAAAAACAATCAGAAATTCTAATGAGGAAATGCAAACACGTGTGGACAGATAGATAGATAGAAGAAATCTTTATTGAGACACAAAGAAAAGGGGATTGTGGGATTTTTACAGTCAAAGACAGATAATCATGAGATTAGTTATTAGAATGCCAACACAAGTTATACTTTCCTCAGGATATTTTTTCAGCTGATTTTATTTAAAATAAATTCTATTATTTTCATAATGGATTTATTTTTCATGTCATGAAATAATTTTCCATTTCTTATTTTCTATTTAAAAAGAAGTGAACCAAGTTTGTTTTCTCTAAACCAGATCATGCTGTATGTTTGCCAATGTTGTAAAATATAGATTGTAAAATTTATTGTTTTTTGACGGATCAAATATTTAATTGAATTTCGTTTTAAAATGTTGAACACACGCTCGCTTTTGTGTCATATGTAATGCTTAATTTTGTCTCATCATTTCTTTGGTTGATTTGAATCGTGTGATGTCAACAGCCACGATGACAACAATCTTATTCATTTATTTGACAACTATCTTATTTATTTATTTGGAGCGTTTT
>NC_136527.1:162323735-162348735 GCF_053919585.1 Euprymna scolopes | reverse complement strand
TACATCGTCTATGTAAACTTCACATCCTTTAATAGTATTTTAATAGGGGAAGCATCATTTTATGAAATTTGGCATGGAAAATGTTTTTTCATTTAACCACTTGCTCCTATCACAACTTGTATAACATTGATTTATTAAGGGATCATGCCGCTTTGAAATTAGCCCTGATATTTGTTATCTTTTTCCATTCGGGTATATTAAGGCCATATTCATCGATAATGAGATCCGTTCTTTCAGGCTAGTTCCATATGCAAGTCTGGTTTAATGATTTCATATGCCAGTCTGGTTTAATGATTTCATATGCAATGTCATGTTTAATTGTTTCATATGCAACGTCTGGTTTAATTGTTTAATATGCAACGTCTGGTTTAATTGTTTAATATGCAACGTTTGGTTAAATGGTTTCATGTGCAATGTCTGGTTTAATGGTTTCATATGCAACGTCTTGTTTAATGGTTCCATATGCAACGTTTGGTTTCATGGTTTCATGTGCAACGTCTGGTTTAATGGTTTCATATGCAACGTTTAGTTTAATGGTTTCATATGCAACGTCTTGTTTAATGGTTTCATATGCAACGTTTGGTTTAAGGGTTTCATATGCAACTTTTGGTTTAAGGGTTTCATATGCAACGTCTTGTTTAATGGTGTCATATGCAACGTCTTGTTTAATGCTTTCATATGCAACGTTTTGTTTAATGGTGTTATATGCAGCGTTTGGTTTAAGGGTTTCATATGCAACGTTTAGTTTAAGGGTTTCATATGCAACGTTTGATTTAAGGGTTTCATTTGCAACGTTTGGTTTAATGGTTTCATGTGCAACGTGTGGTTTAATGGTTTCATGTTCAACGTGTGGTTTAATGGTTTCATATGCAACGTCTGGTTTAATGGTTTCATAAGCAACGTCTTGTTTAATGGTTCCATATGCAACGTCTTGTTTAATGGTTTCATATGCAACGTCTGGTTTAATGGTTTCATAAGCACTGTATGGCTTAACGGCTTCATATGCAACGTCTCGTTCAATGGTTTCATGTTCAACGTCTCGTTTAATAATTTTATATGTAACGTCTGGTTTAACGGTTTCATATGCAACGTCTGATTTAATTGTTTCATTAATTTTTATTTCTTCGCCTGCATTTCTTTCAATTAGAACTTGATCACGTTTTCTTTCACTTTTTAAAATTTATTTTACTTTAGTAAGTTTTAAGATATCAAGTGATTCCCTCCTGGAGCTAACACTTGGTTCCGTTATGATTTAAATATATATCCGAGGGCTCTTTACTTCTCTCTTTTTTATTTTACTTCAGTTAAAGTTCAAGAAATCAAGGGCCTCACAACCTGGAGCTAACACTTGAACTCTATACGACATACATAAATATTCGAATGTTCCACTCAAGTTCTTTATTCCTCAAACACTGAGTAAATAAAGAAGTTGAGAACATAACTTTCCTCTCCCCAATTAACCATCTTCATATATTGTATTACATCTTTTATTTTGGTCTCTTGGTCTTACTGAATTTCAGGACAAGAATTGTTACTTTTTTTTTATTTTTCTTCCTTTGAAGATTGTAATGCTGGGTATGGGGCAGCCAAACAAGCTGCCAACATTGTCCCGCTTTTTTATTGAAACCAACCGAGAGTTCTTTTTAGTATCCTCGCTGTTCTCTTAAGTGCAATTGTCTGAATCTCTTTTGCATTTGGTTCACCAGAATATTAGTTAGGTAGGACTTCAGGTTCTTCTTCATAAGTCCTGTGGCACCTATGATAACTGGTATGATCTATATCCCCTTTAGGTTCCAGTTTCTTTTCATATCATATATGAGACCTTGGTATTTGGTCTATTTCTCTCTTTCAGCTCTGTTAAGCTCTGTTTTCCCCAGTGTGAGTTCTCCTATGTTTCACTAAGTTTGATTTTTCAGTAAAAGAATGTCCACACACTTCACAAGAATGTGGCTTTTCCCCAGTGTGAGTTCTCATATGTATCACTAATTTTGATTTTTTAGAAAAGGAATATCCGCACACTTCACAAGAATGTGGCTTTTCCCCAGTGTGAGTCCTCATATGTATAACTAAATTAAATTTATTAGTAAAAGAATATCCACACACTTCACAAGCATGTGGCTTTTCCCCAGTGTGAGTTCTCATATGCTCAACTAAACTTGATTTATTAGTAAAAGAATATCCACACACTTCACAAGCATGTGGCTTTTCCCCAGTGTGAGTTCTCATATGTATTACTAACATTGATTTTTTAGAACAAGAATATCCACACACTTCACAAGAATGTGGCTTTTCCCCAGTGTGTGTTCTCATATGTGTAACTAATGTGTATTTTGCAGAACAACAATATCCACACACTTCACAAGAATGCGGCTTTTCCCCAGTGTGAGTTCTCATATGTGTCACTAAATGTGATTTTTGAGAACAACAATATCCACACACTTCACAAGAATGTGGCTTTTCCCCAGTGTGAGTTCTCATATGTCTCACTAATGTTGATTTGTGAGAAAAAGAATTTCCGCACACTTCACAAGAATGTGGCTTTTCCCCAGTGTGAGTTCTCATATGTCTCACTAACTTTGATTTTTGAGAACAAGAATACCCGCACACTTGACAAGAATGTGGCTTTTCCCCAGTGTGTGTTCTCATATGTGTCACTAAATGTGATTTTTGAGAACAAGAATATCCACACACTTCACAAGAATGTGACTTTTCCCCAGTGTGAGTTCTCATATGTGTCACTAATGTTGATTTGTAAGGAAAAGAATATTCACACACTTCACAAAAATGTGGCTTTTCCCCAGTGTGAGTTCTTATATGTCTCCTTAATTGTGATTTTTGAGAACAAGAATATCCGCACACTTCACAAGAATGTGACTTTTCCCCAGTGTGAGTTCTCCTATGCTTCACTAAGTTTGATTTTTCAGTAAAAGAATGTCCACACACTTCACAAGAATGTGGCTTTTCCCCAGTGTGAGTTCTCATATGTATTACTAAATTCGATTTATTAGTAAAAGAATATCCACACACTTCACAAGAATGTGGCTTTTCCCCAGTGTGAGTTTTCATATGTATCGCTAACTTTGATTTCAGAGAACAAGAAAATCCACACACTTCACAAGAATGTGGCTTTTCCCTTATTGGAGTTGTTGATGCAAGTCAGAGTTTATGCTAAACAAATTTCAGTTTGTATTTTTCGTTTGATAAGAGATATTTCGTAGTGAAAAAGTTAAAATATTCTGTCTTGTAAGCAGATTTTTCTGAAATGTTAAATTCGATATCTTATGATTTATGAACTCATTAAACAACAATATCACAAATTTAAATATGTGTGATGTTTTCTCACTATTTGCTAAACAATCCAGATAAAATAATTCTTCACACATGTATGTATAATAATGTTATGTGCAGCTGTTTTTGTTGTCTGCCACGCAAGCAAATAATTGTATATAGACTAATAATAATAATTATGTATAGAATACTGTTTAAGGAGAAGTATGGTCACTTAATATTCAGTGGAAACATTCAATCAGGAACATCTGAAAATAAAAAATAAATGAAATTTAATATTTTTATATCATTGTTTATTTTAATTGTGCCAACAAAACAAGAAACATAACTTTATAAAACATTTAAAAATTACAGAAATAAACACTTAATTCAAATTCATATTCTTTAAATGTTAAATACTATTCATAGCATTGTGTAATAGATAAATGAATTATGCAATTAATAAAGTATAATAAACAATAATATAGTAAGAATTTTAGGTAGAATACGCATACGACTACTATAGTTGCTTCTGAACAAAAGACGTCAAATAACAGATCTTCATATGCGTACTGTTTCCAGGAGATTTTGTGTAACACCTGGGTCGGTCACACGCCAGCTGATCGTGTTATAATATTGTTTAAATGTTAATATATAAGGAATTATTCAATAAATCGAAATAAACAATAATATAGTAAGAATTTGTAGGAACAATAATACTATTGTTAATAATAAACTAATATATTCATATTAATATACATGCAACTACCATAGTTGCTACTGAAATTAGTAAAAATATATTGCTAACCATAGAAATATAATAAACTATAATACAATAAAAGTGAATTTAAATACTCAGTAAATTAAAGTTAATACAAATCAATATATAATCTAGTTACTTAGCAATGGATAATCATATGGTCTTTTAAAATAGCTTTCGTTTTAAGTCATATGTGTGGAAATATAGCCGCTTATTTCTAATGTGTTTGATATTAAACTGGATATTTTCATAACATTACATATTTATAATTATTCATAATACTTTAATATTTTTAAATACTCATAATAGCGAATTAATACAACAGCATTGGGTTTTTATATGTTTTTACTTTTATGTTTAGAAATCAAAAGTTTTTCATTCAACGAATTATTTCACCGAACGTTTAATATTCATAATAATTTAATGCAACGGAATTGGGTTCTTTTTTTACTTTTATTTTAAGAAATCAAAGTTTCTTCATTCCTAACGAGGTCCTTGTTTTGTGTAGACAGAGCGGCAAGCACTGCTGATTGTAGTGAATTCATCCTTACAACTAGCTTGTTAACTACTTTTAAGTGTTTCTTCCTTTACCGTGGAATGTTTTGAGGGTTGTTACACCTAATGTTTTATCTGCTGCAAACAATTTTGAATGTCGTTTATATAGTGCTGAGATTAAGTAATAAAATTAGCAGAGGATGTATCATATTAAAAGATATGTTAATTCAATGAACCCTGAGTTTCCATATTGCACTTAATTAACCTCTTTACTATTTATATAGCAAATTTCACCCGGACATTAAATTGTATTATGTAAATAAGAACTGCCTCTTTTTAAATTGAATCACAAATTTTAAGCATTTTTTTAAAGTTATGTTTTACAGAATAGTAAAAAAATTGTGCAAATTGCAAAAAAGTTTTAAACTGATATTTTGTTTTATATTACGGACCATACATCGTTTGCAATAAAATTAGCTATTGTGCATATTGGCGAGGATTTGTTTTCATTTTTCAGCTACCACTATCCATTTTGTATGTAGTTTATGATGGTCAGGCCGTAAACGTCATAAAATTAGTTTTGAGTTTTTAAGAGCTCTTTTACAGAATAATAAAAAAAATCGTGCAAATTAAAAAGAAGTTATAAATTCATATAATTAACAATAATAATAATTTACATGTAAAATACCAGACGTTGTTGACAATAAAGTTAACTAATGTCCAGGTGGACAAAGATTAGTTCTCTTTTTCAACTGCCACCATACATTTTGCATATTGTTTATGATGTTCACACCAGATGGTATAGCGTCATAAAATTGGTTATGGTGTAAGAGTTGTTTATATAATAAACCAATATTATCTTGGATAATTTGTATTATGTGTAAGGAGTGTGTAACAACTCACCTGCAAAATCGATTGGCCTTTAAAATGCTTGTGTGTTGTATCAATACTAATTCACATAATAATAAGACAATATATATATTGTACTTCATTGTTTGGTGAGCATTGGATTAGATAGGCTTACCTAACATTTCTGAGCTGGCACTATCCATTTTGTGTGTGGTTTATAAAGTAAAGATTTAAGAAGTATAACGTTATTTTATTAGAACTAGAGCACAAGTTGTTCACGGGAGAGACCTTAGAGAATTTTATGATCTCCACAGAATATGTTCATACAAAGTGCTGAAACATGTTGGATTTAAATTTGCGACCCCAGTTTTTAAGAGTTTGTAGCAGTTGCTATTTTTTAAGTTGTTTTTACACAATAATTAATATATTTTTTTTAAGTTTAAGAAAACTTTGGAATTATTATATTTTTTGGAGTCAATGAAAATGTTACGTTTGAAATGTTATATACCCACGTTTCACTTATGTTATTTTTTACAAAGGAATCACCATTTATCAAGTCCTAGATGCCACTCGAGGATAAGGGTCGATAAGCATACAGTGGTCAATGGAACACTGTAGTCATAATCGGTAGTGAAAATTTGGTAAATTGGATTACTTAAGGGAAACGGCTCATTAAGAACTTGTTTAGGTTGGACTTGAAAATGACCATATTATAGTCAGATGGAAATCAGGCAAATGAAAGAGTTCCACAGGTGTGCATTCTAAGAAAGAAACTTTGTTCATGGAATCTATGTTTATGTTCAGATAAAGAGTGGAGGAAATTATTGATAGTTTTTTTCAGCTAGACGAGTGTTTCTCATGAAAGTTTGGCGAGGGGGACTATAAACTGGAGCTCAGTTGCCATGAAAATAATGATAAAGCAGAGACAGGCTGTGAAAAAGAGATTACAGGAAAGAGAAAATGGCATCCCCCACTAGGCTACGGAGTCTACTATTAACTCTGTCAAGGCAGGAAACATAAGTTGGAATAGATACACCAAGATCATTGCCATGACTAATGTGAAGAAGGTGGGCTCTCTCTACCCTGCTAGAAAGTTACTTACACTTGAAAATATCCTATACCTCTACAAAGTTAACATTCAACCCCTGTATGGCGTATTGTTGTGATATTTGGGCTGGTGCATCTGCAACTAGTCTCTCGCCCCTGGGCAGGATTCAAAAGAAAGTCGCCAACTTGATAGATCCTGAACTGTCATCTAAGCTTCAGTTGCTGTCCCATCGACGAAATATTCCATCCCTCCGATTGTTTTACAAGTATTTTAATGTCGGATGCTCTGACGAACTACAAGCTCTTGCCCCCCGTTATGAAAATACCTCCGACAAACCCAACAAGCAGCAAAGTCTCACCCCAACACAGTAGAGATCCCTAGATGTATGAAAGCCTTCTACTCTAATTGTTTCTTTCCCAGAACTGCTAGACTTAAAAATTCTCTTCTGGCTTTCTGCTTCCCCAACTGTACTGACATGCAGATATTCAAGTGTAATGTAAACAAACATTTTGCTGATAAACTCCCTACATAGTACCCCTGTAACTTAGGTGCATGATAGAAGCCCCCTACATTAAAGTTGCAATGTGCCTTGTTTGGTGTAATAAAAAAACTGGTAAAACCAAACAGGAAAACCATGTGAAAAAGTAATAATAATAATAATAATAATAATAATAATAATAATAATAGATAATTGTGGAGAGAAAACTACTTCTAAAAGTTTTTTTTTTTAAAAAGTAAAAAAAAAATGGAATACTGAAAAACTATGCTGGTTTCGATTGTAAATATTTACCAATTATTTTGTTCTATATTAAGTCTCTGTTAATTGGTGATGGGCAATAAATGAGGGCTCATTTTATGCAAACTTAACTAAAGAAAATTATCCTTATTCTAAAACCTAAAATATTGAATAAAAAATCAAAATCCAAACAATTCTCTATCGAAATATTAGGTAAATGTGGACAGAAAAGTATTTGAAAAATATTTAAAAAAAAAACATTTTGTGCTCCGTTGTCTAACAATTCGACAAAGTTTGGATCAACTTATTTTGTTTATGGTAAACATTATTTTCTCAGAAATCATAAAAGTAAATAAACACATTTTTGGTGGAATCCAAGTTTAGCGTAACAAATTCCAGAGAATTAAACTTAATAAAATAATTATTTTATGTAAACGTAATAAAAGAATCATTTTATGTAAACGTAATAAAATAATAATTTTATGTAAACGAAATAAAAGAATCATTTTATGTAAACGAAATAAAAGAATCATTTTATGTAAACGAAATAAAAGAATCATTTTATGTAAACGAAATAAAAGAATCATTTTATGTAAACGAAATAAAAGAATCATTTTATGTAAACGAAATAAAAGAATCATTTTATGTAAACGAAATAAAAGAATCATTTTATGTAAACGAAATAAAAGAATCATTTTATGTAAACGAAATAAAAGAATCATTTTATGTAAACGAAATAAAAGAATCATTTTATGTAAACGTAATAAAAGAATCATTTTATGTAAACGAAATAAAAGAATAATTTTATGTAAACGAAATAAAAGAATAATTTTATGTAAATGAAATTAAAAAAAATCATTTTATGTAAACGTAATAAAAGAATTACTTTATGTAAACGTAATAAAAGAATCATTTCATGTAAACGTAATAAAAGAATCATTTCATGTAAACGTAATAAAAGAATCATTTCATGTAAAGGTAATAAAAATCATTTTATTCAAACGTAATAAAAGAATCATTTTATGTAAACGTAATAAAAGAATCATTTCATGTAAACGTAATAAAAGAATCATTTCATGTAAAGGTAATAAAAATCATTTTATTCAAACGTAATAAAAGAATCATTTTATGTAAACGTAATAAAAGAATTATTATTTTAAAAGGTATTGAATGGGATTTTTTAAGCGTAAAAAAATAACTTGTCTTTCATATTGGGTATTCCGGCATAAAGCTCGAGACAATAGTCTCTAACCCCCTTTCACAACAAAAGGAACTAATTTCCCTATACACCGCTTTTGGTTACTATGGGAACAGCTAATTTTTGTGATGATTCGATTTTTAATAATAAACACATTTTATTATTTTAAATATTAATATTTATTTTTAATAATAAACACATTTTATTTTATTTTAAATATTAATATTTATTTTTAATAATAAACTACACTGATTAATATCCCAAAAACTACTTTTTTTGTGACAAATTTAAATGCGCTTGCTTGCATGTATAGAAATGGCCACCACCACCACCGATAACAAAGAATTACATTGCTTAATATGAATACTGAGAATACTCCAAAAAACACAGGTCAGCTGCTGCAGGTATAACATCATCAACAATTTTCTCCATAAGTGCAGCACTGCAGCAGAACGCGTACGATTTTTCGATTAATTAGCGGCAGTACTAATAATTTGTGCGGGTTTTCAGATCAAATAATAATTAAAAAAAAATCAACAATAATAATAAAAAAAAATCGACAATAATAAAAAAAAAATCAACAATAATAAAAAAACAAAATAGATTTTATTGGTTTATTCCTCGAATCACAAAAATTAATAAATAAAAAATCCTGTATATTGTAGGCTACAATAAATGTTTGAAGCCAAATCTTTCAGCAAAAAAGGCCAAATTCAAAGACAAAACCACATTTTTTAGATAAAAAAAGGCCAAAAAAGTCAAATTTTAACTTTTTCTTTAATAATTACTATTAAACAAATATTGTTTTACTTTTAAAATGTCCTGTATATTGTTTATTATTAAAAATCGAATCATCATTATTATCATTCATCATTATTATTAAAAATCGAATCATCACAAAAATTAACTGTTCCCATAGTAACCAAAAGCGGTGTATATGGAAATTAGTTCCTTTTGTTGTGAAAGGGGGTTAGAGACTATTGTCTCGAGCTTTATGCCGGAATACCTCATATTGTAAACTTATTTTAATATTTAAATTTTACTTAAATAAACACATTTCGGTCAATGTCAAGTTTCTTTCCAACTCCTTAAAAAAACTTCAATTTAGCTATTTAATTTTCAGTGTGATATTCGTTTGCAGCACCCTCAAAAACCGGCGCTGTTTTTTTACTAAGAGATTCGTTCACTTTGTTTCATTTTCAAATTTGTTTTATATGACGAAATTATTAGGTGCCCAGAAGGCGGGGTTTTTTTTTACGTGAAATTTATATAAGACAATGATTCTACACTTTAAAAAAAAAGTAATTTTTTCATATCAAGAAAACTACTTATCTAACCCAAATTTACATGTGATATTCGTTTTCAGCACCATTGAAAACCTGGAAAAGTCGTCATTTTAAAGGTTTTTGAGGAGTTGGAAAGAAACTTGACATTGACCCGCATGGTCACATTTCATATTTTATTCGCGAAACCAATATTTTTATTGGATTGCAATAACAAATAAACTTATTTTAATATTTAAGATTATTTTAAAGTTGTTGAATAATATTATTGTAAAGTGAAAAAAATAAACTTACCTTCCATTCCAGGAATTTAATATGAAAAAAAATCTTTTTTTTTTTTTTTTTTTTTTTGTGTCCAACGCAGAAAATTTGTTTGTTTGTTAGGATTTCTTAATATAATCTTTAGTAAATTGATACAAATTTTGTTTTGTGTGTCCAATTCATTAAGCAATTAAATATATGAAACTATAAAAGAATCAAAATTAAAAGACGAAAAACACAATTTAAACGTGAAATTATTATGAGAAGAAAAAAAATCAACTGCTTCAGAACAAAGAACTTATGTTCATCGTAAAACGGTGTAATCATTATTTTGTTCCTCGTGTAAAAGATTGAACATTTCATTATTATTTGGATTAGTCGAACTACTGTTTACATCCAAGATGAGAACAGTAATCCAAATAATCCAAATATAAAAAAATGCAAAACTGAATATTTCACATAAACAATTCAAAAAAGAAAGGAATTGAACAAATAGCGAAGTCAATCAAATAACAAAAACTAGATTTGAACCAACAAGAAACAAAACAATAATCACATGATTACATTATGAAAATTGCGTCTTATTTTTATCAGATTCGATTCCGTTAACTCTACGATGACCTTAACTTATAACTTAAACCTAATGTTTCCATTCAATCAGCATCAAACGACTAACGATAAAAGTGTAGTACCTGTTTCTAGTTTGTTTGCACATTTCAGCCATGTGTCGCGTTATCGCCATTCTGGCTTTACTTGTCATGTTTTGCGCCTCCCATGTATTACCCCCTCCTTTGATAGAGAAGTAACGCAATGTTGTAAAATATCCTGACTCGCAGATGTGAATATGAGAAAAAATACAACAGAAAACAAATCGATATTTAACAACATTCAGATCGCCGTGTAATTTGATTGCACTCTACTGGTTTTTGTGTCCTTTTACTTGTAAACATTACCTTCTTAAAATTTGGGGTGGAATTAATTGTTGTATATATATATATATATATATATATATATATATATATATATATATATATATATATATATATATATATATATTTAAATAAATGTTTAGAGGTACAGATTTTATATACAGTTTTAAATATAATGGGCGGAAGTCTCTCGAGAGCTCTTTCAGCTATCATCTCATCAGGAGAAAATCGATAGCGTAAAAATAATAATACTATGTCGAAAGTAAAGAGTTCTGATGGAGAACCATTGAATGTGCCAAAAATACGGGGACACTAAAATAAAGTTTATTAACGCTTAAAAAACGATTCAAATATTGGCACAAAGAGGGGGGGGGAATGAGAGAAAAGATTCAAAGTTCCCGAAAGAGAAACAATGCGTTAGATGTTTCTTTCTGCCGGCACAAAGAAGCTTTCCGCACGGCAATAGAGACAGACTCCAAAATCTTTAAATGGTTTCTGGAGTCCGCTCTATGTAGCACCTCGAACCATTCCAAAGCCTAGCGGTTTCAGGAAAGAAACTATTAGAATATAAAGATGTCTGGCATCTTTGCACCTCAACAGTGAAGGGGTGAGATTTTATTGCTAAGCAGGTTTTTCAAGGATATGTACGTCGAGGGGCACAATTTAATCCTAGTTTCATCACAATATGCCGTGTATATATATATATATATATATATATATATATATATATATATATATATATATATATATATATATATATATATATATATATATATATACCAGGTTTAAACTATTAAAAAGTTGAGGTTGTGCTTATATGTTTAAAATTAAACGAGTGTAATTACTACAGTCCTCAATGTACCTGAAAACCTCCCAAAGTCGACAAATTAACGGTGAATGCCGAGGGGTCGGTAAACTAAAAAAAAAATACTGATAAATAAATAAATACAAACACAATTCATTATTTAACATGTTTAAAAGAGTGCTTACTGCTTTGCTTCGTTTATAATATTAAATTCCCGTAAATCGGTACTTCATTTCGAAAGCATCGACTTTTTTTTTTCGCCTAAATTTCGCAAATATAGACTTTTTAAAAAGATGTTTGGCTTTCAAAAAATACCAATAAAGGCTAAATTTGGTCAAGAAAGCCGATGCTTCCAAAATAGGCATCGATTTGTTAGAACGTTGAATTAGAAACAAGAGCACCCCTGAAAAAATGTTAATTATTGGTTTTTCTTTAATTTATTTGGTATAATCTGGTACATTAGTGACCATTCGATAATAATCTGTTGAAAAAATTAATAAGCAGACGAAAATAAAAATTTACAGAGGGCATACATACCACTTCCATATATTGCAGATGAAATAAAAAGCTATTCCGTTGGAACTTCTGCAGTTTATGAACGGTGTTGTTTTTAAGATAGGAGTTTCAGTTTAAATGCAAATTTATAGTATTTATTGTTAGATGAAAGTACAAGTGTTGTTTTTGAGTGTTTTTTAAAACGTTAACAAACTTTTCTGTTGGAACTTCTGCAGTTTACGAACCGTGTTTTTTTTTATTTAGGGGTTTCAGGTTAAATTCAAATTTATAGTATTTATTTTTAGTTTAAGTTCGAAATAGTTAAATGAAGCCCCCTTCCTCTTCTGGTTGGATTTCTAAATAAAACGTTATTATTTCAATTTACAATTTAACAAATTGTTTTGTAGTGTTTTTCTTAACTTATATAACAGTAAAATGATTTTTAAATGTTTTCATAAATGCATTTTTCATTAATGCCGTATTTCAGATAATATATTCCTGAATTAATTATTTTCATACGACGGCGCCATTTATTTGTGTAAAAAAAAAATATATATATATATATATACTTATTTCTTCAGTATTGTAGAATACGGGGCGTACTATATTTTAGTGAGGATTTTAAAATTAAATCCAATTTTTACTATATTATTTTTTGTTAGAAAACAGTATATAAAAACGTCCATTCTTTTTTTTATTTTTTCTATTTTAGCTAATGTAAAAAATGAGAATATATTTTAATTAATGTTGGAAATATGTTTATAGTAATTATTATCTTTCAGATTAGCAAAACAATAGTTTCAGTAATTTTACGAAAAACTTTAAAATCTTAAAAAAATTATAAATTTTCTTTCAGTGGGACAAACATTACTAATATACCATTAAATAGGAAATGCTTTGAAGAATCGATACAAAAAAAATATTTAAAAAAATCGATAAATAACTGCGCATTTTGCTAAAAATACGATAATTTCTTTCGACAATTCCTTGTTACTTAATATCAATTCACCTGTGGTCCACTATAGATGATGCTAAAAATAGTTGTTCTGTTTTAACAAACAGTTGTTGCCTTTCCCCTTTTGCAAAATTACGAACATGCCTGCACGATCCAAATTGCGAATAAACTAGGAAGAGGGACCGAAATTTACTGGGTTTTTTTTTTCATTTCCGAAAGGCAATGAATTGCATTGCGGATGATTGCGATAAAAAAAAACATCACACCATCTCAATACAGCAAAGTGAAGTTATGAAATGTTTGAGAATAAGAAAAAAAAAAAAGTGTGGTATTTAAATTTTTTTTCTTTCTGATTAGTACATTTATATCATTTTTTTTTTACATAGGCATCGCCACTTATCAAGGCCAAGGGGCCACTCGAGGATATCAATTGGACAATATAGTAATTGTCAGTAATGGAACTTTAGTAAATTTGCTAACTTAAGGGGAACGGCTTATCAAGAGCTTGTTTACATTAGACTTGAAGACAACCATATTGTTGGTACGTCTTTAGGTTCTTCCAAGTCCCAAAACTACCGACCAGCTTTAATAATTACTAAACGTACAACAAGCATAAACGACAAGAATTTATTAACAAACATGAAAACATGACAACACTATTAATATTATTATTATTTATTTTTATCTTATTTATTTATTTATAGCGACAGTTAGCTAGATGACACCGTATAGTAGTAATAGTAGGGACAGAGCAAGAAGAAGACGAAGTGTGACGTAGTGTTCACATCAGCCAATCACGAGACTGGCGCCGCGTGCAAATTGAAGAAGATGCGGTCGGCCATATTTGTTGTGCGAGAAAAATGTGAATATCCCGATGAAAGGGTAACGATACTTGTATAAAATAAATCTCGGCACAAAAACGTAACTAGTCATTATTTTTTTTATTTTTTTATTTTTAACTTACGTACGTAAATGTTTTGTTTATTTATTTTTAACTACTCTGACGCCGGGATTCATGTTATTGATTATTTTTATTCCAAAATAAATTTTAATTTTACGCATTTTACTTTTGTTATTAAAACAGAAAAAAACGTTGCTTTGCGTATTCTATGTTGCTAGTTGGGGTCACCACTGTTGGTACGGGTTTAGGTTCTTCCAAGTCCCAAAACTACCGACCAGCTTTAATAATTACTAAACGTACAACAAGTATAAACGACAAGAATTTATTAACAAACATGAAAACATGACAACACTGCAATTCAGAACATTAAGGTAAAAAGATTACTCACTTCAATAGTGGGGTTTACGGGAGGAGTGAGGACTGTATTCTAGAGTTGTACTCTGCCTGTCCAACATTGTCTTTTAGGAGAAGAACTTTTTGCGTCCGTGCCTCATGTGTACAGACTCTCCTTTTCTTTTCTCAAGGGACCTCACTCCTTACCCTACACCGGTAATCCGGTGCTCTTATTTATTCCCCTACAATATTGTAGTCAGCTGGAAAGCAGGAAAACAGAGACAGTTCCACAGGCGTGCAGTTCTAAGAAAGAAGCTTTGTTCATGGAATCTACGTTTAGGTTTAGGCACGGATAAAAGGTGGGGAGGATTATTGATAGTGTTTTCAACTAAACGAGTGTTTCTTGTGAAAGTTTGGCGAGGGGGGACCATAGATTGAAGCTCAGTCGAGCACTTGCCATGAAAATAACGATAAAGCAAAGATAAACTTTCAGAACGTATTTTAAAAAATATGGATATAATAAATATATCTTGCATGTTATTTATGTTATGTGTTGAAATAATAAATTATTAGAAACTTATTATTTTACACGGGGGAGTGTGTTGTAAATATTCTGTACTTTCACCTAACAACTTGATAAAAGCAATATTGTAAAACTTGAATTTCTTGATTAAATAATTCTAAAAATGCTGATATGGAGTTCATCGAATTCTCTTATAAACAATTCTTGTCGCAAAGAGAATAACAATACAAGTAAAAACAAATATCAGAAAAGGAAAAATTAAAACTTTTGATTAAATTCTACAATAGATTTTTATAAT
Source organism: Euprymna scolopes (assembly GCF_053919585.1). Taxonomy (NCBI): domain Eukaryota; kingdom Metazoa; phylum Mollusca; class Cephalopoda; order Sepiida; family Sepiolidae; genus Euprymna; species Euprymna scolopes. The sequence continues at coordinate 162,333,599 of NC_136527.1, read as the reverse complement.
ATTTGCAGTTAAATAAATTCATCGGTTTTCAGTTTTCATTTTCAAAATATTGTTGTTCTGCTTTGATTTCAAAATATTGTTGTTCTTTTTTATAAAATGTATTTATTTTTCGTTTTAATTTTTTAAAAATCTTTTAATTTTTATATTCGTTTTTTGCCTTAATTCATATTTCATGTTTTTGATTGTCTTCTGTTTCAAACATACCTAATTAACATGCATATCTCTTATTTATTTATATTGAATAAACTTCAGTTTCACTACAAATCAAATGGCGTTCCTTTTTTTTAAATGTATTTTATAAGTAAATAAGGAACATATTCTAATCTTTACAATCAATAATACAATGAAATGTTCAATTTCTTTTAACATATTAAACAGACAACTTTCACTTCTTTTTTTTACATTAATATTGTATGAGTTTCGGTATAAATCATCGTGTTCTTTATTTATCTATTTTTTAAATCCAAGTTTGAAGTTTTCTGTAAAAATTTCTGCTAATTATCGACAATTTAAGTCTGTCACATATCTTGTTTGCAAGGACCTCGGCAATTCAGCTGATAGACCATCTCTTACCTACCTGGATAATTTTTATTATTGGTTGAACATGTTTTAAATCGTCTATTTAATTAAAAACACAATTAGTGACGAGTTGGTAAGTTAGAACGACAAGATGGCCAACATTCAAACATTCAACTGGGAAGTCTTCATGACAACAAAGCACATAGAAACGTATACTTGTCGGCCATGTTGTTTTCTTTTTAACTCTGCAATTCGACATTATTGGGTTTTTTTTTAAACAAATGAAACTTTAAAATATGTCTATTTGTTATATATTTGACTTTTTAAAAATCTTGGTACTAGTGCACTTATTAGTCTGTGCTGAAATAATAACGTTATTATTTAAAAAGCCATTCTTAATATGGGAAGGGGAGGGTGTTGTGTACCTATTCTGTACTTTAACCTTACAATTGAATAAAAAAAACATATCATGAAATTTTAATTAAACTTGGAAATACGATTTTAAAAAAAGCTCGGATCAATAAGTGCATTAGTCCAAAATCTTTTATGTTTGTTGTCTTCTCAGCTAAATACCTCTATTTTTTTATAAACTTTTATTATTGTTTTTTTAATAATAATAATAAGGTACTTGTACAGTTTAGTAAAGACATTCGAAAATGAGAATCTCGGAAAAAGGTTATATTGTACGTATCCGTTTTGGACTAAAGTTCTACAAATTTTTTTTTATTTAATTTGATCGAGTAGTTTTTTTTTTCAGTTATGAGAACGCGTTGAAGTCAGCCAAAAACTACTTGATGAAATTAAGTTAAAATTTTTTTCGTTCCATATCGGAAACGTGCAATATAACCTTTCTTCGATATTTTCATTTTTTATGTATTGATTAAACAGTAGAAGTACCAATAATAATTATGAGAAACACTTAGTCGAATCTTTTTTACAGCTTATATTGCCTTTTACTTTAAATTGGATGTTCCGGTTAAATTCAATTCTTATTGTTTTTATTATTTAGTAAATTTTAGGTGAAACTACAGATTATTATTTTATGTTCCCGCTAACCATGTTAAGCATGGGTTTCTCTATAATATGTTACTATTTCAACACTGTCCGTGTTTTGTATACGCACCAAAAAGTTAAATTGTAATTTAAATTTGAAAGAAAAGGGTTTGTTCAATTCTGGATCCATTTGTAAAAAAAAAATTTTTTTTAAAAATAATAATTTTTATTTAAGAAAAATAAGGAACAGAAAAAGAAATATTTTTAATAGATTTTTTTAGATAGTAAATTGCTTTCTATAAATTCCTGTACACAATTTTGGAGGAACCGATTCAAAATATTGAACGTTGAAATGACTTCACAGTCGACAGTCATTTAAAGTGGAAAACTATACATTTAACTATTTCAATTTCTTTACCGTTTAAATTTCTTTTATGAAAATTTCTGGTGCTACTGCACTTACTGCTCTGAGCTATCTTTAAAATCGTCTTTCCGAGTTTAATTAAAGTTTTTTTTTTATTCAATTGTAAGGTTAAGGTAAAAATATTTTTTAAATCGTATTTCCAAGTTGAATTAAAGTTTTATATATTTTTTATTCAATTGTAAGGTTAAGTTATAGAATAGGTAAAAAAAACACCCTCCCCTCATGTAAGGTATGGCCTTTTTAAATAGTAACATCATTATTTCAGCATGGATCAATAAGTGCACTAGTACCAAATTTCTTTAAGCAAAACTGATCCGGTAAAGAGGAAATCAAGATGTTCATACGAATAAAACTTAAAAAAAAAAACACTGACGTAAAATGCATTGCAGTGTTAAAAGTAATAAAATATTGAAAAACAATCTTACCTTTCATTGAAAACAATTGGATACGAAAACGGCAATAAAAAATTGGATGATTTCTTTTTTGTTTTTGTTCAAAATTGAAATTGGTCCGTTTGTAGGGATTTCTCTAGTAAACTGATACAATTTCAAGAGTAAATGAAGATTGAAAAAGTTAAAGTTAAAAACTCAAAAACACGATTGAAACGTGGATTTAAAAAATGGATGAACAAAAAATGAAAGTTTAAAATGAAAATATATGAAGATTAAAAAAGATTTAAAAAAGATAAAACGTTTTAATGAAACGTTTTCAGTTTTTAAATGTCCGTTAATTACGTGTTAGAAAACGTTTTCTTATCAAGTTTAGAATGTATTGTTTTTCATAAGACTAAAATAATTAAAAATAAGAAAAAAAAAACTAAGGTATTTTTGTTCTGCGTTGCTTATATGCTAACGGTCAACAGCAGTTTGAATAAATATTTCAATGCATATATATATATATATATATATTTTTTTTTAAATATATATTATGTAAATATATATGCATTTAAATTAAATTAGTATATATATATATATATATATATATATATATATATATATATATATATATATATATATATATATACACACACACACACGTTTATTTTATCACCGTATCTTTCTGTCAAGTTATATTATTGTTTTAGCTACCCGGCCGTTTTTTTGGCCGTCTGTAGCTTCCTCAACCTTTTACAGTATCGAATCGAGCACTTCATTTTTTTATTAATTACTATTTCTACTATATATATATATATATATATATATATATATATATATGTGTATTTATATATATATATATATATATATATATATATATATGTATGTATTTATATAAACATAAATTTAAATTTATATTTCTAATAATAATCTGTTTTTTTTTCTGACATTTTCACTCCAAACAAAGCACAGTGCCACTTTGATATAGGGGGCAAATATTTCGGACATAATTTATAAAAAAAAAACTATGTAGGGAGCTGAGCAGCAAGATGTATGTTTATATTACACTTGAACTTCTGCATGTCAGTACAGTTAGGGAAACATAAACCGAAAAAGAATTTCAAGGTCTAGGGAAGAAACAATTAAAACAGAAGGATTTTTACATCTAGGAAGTTCTAATGTGTAGAGGTAGAATTTTGCTGTTTGTAGGGTTTGTCTGTGGTGTTTACGTCGAAGGGGTACAAGACTTGTAGTTCGTCGGAGCACCTTCCATTAAAGTAATTGTAAAACAGGCAGGGGATGCAACATTTCGTCAGTGGGACAGCAATTAGAATAGAACCCGCACTATCCCTTAGGCTTAAACGCCTAAGGGATAGTGCGAGTTCTATTAAGTTTGCGACTCTCTTTTGGGCCCTGTCTGAGGGTGAGGACCAATAGCAGATGCACCAGCCGAAATATGGCAACAATACTATATACATGGGCGAATGGTGGACTTGTAAATGAACAGGATACTCTCAGGCGTAACTTCATAACACGATGGAGTATGCCCATCTTCTTTGCAGCAGGCTTGCCAATGCACTCAATATATGTGCTCCCACTCATGTTCCTCCTGAGTTGTTTAAAATAAGTACGTTCAGGTAATGTATTATTAGCCATGGCTATTAGTGGTTGAAAATGTTTCTTGTAGTTATTAAAGGCAAGGAGCTTAGTCTTGGCAGCATTGAATCTGACCATCTATTTTGTCCCGTTTCACCGCAGATCAGACGTCTTCCTCTAGGATTTCCACCATTACCCTGGATACGTGTACATTCGCTTTCCCCTCGGTGTCGTCAGCAAATATACCCATCTCAGAGACAATTAATCGGGTGTCATTTATGAATATTAGTGGATCTACCTATGAGGTACACCCGCATTTATATCATATTATTTGTATGTACGACCATCGAGGGCAACCTGGATTCTTCTTTTCATTAAGAAGAATTTAATTATGTTAAATGTTCGTCCAGTAATACACTGTGATCTGATTTTCATGAGAATACTATTATTCAATATCTTCAGTTCGATTGGTGTCACTAAATTGGCTGTAACACTTTGACAGTTATGGTCGTCAAAATCCAAATCTATTTTCTATAACAAAAACTTAAACAAAAGTATTTTCGTCTTTCGTTTTTGACAAAAAAACCAACAAGCCGAATTTAAAAATTTCATCAATGCAAAAAGTAACGCTTATTTCTATTAATCGCTTTTAACTCATTTTCATATAAAATTCACATAATTACATTACAAGTCATAAACCTATTCATTATCTTCATACACACATTTAAAAAAAAATAAAAACGTAGTGCTTTATTAAATTATTGATGATAACTTAAAAATATCGGTGTTTTCATCACAGGAAAATTTCCTTTCTTCTTCCATGTGTTCATTGTCAAGAGAAATTTCCATGAACATTTGTGAAACACGTTACCATGGGACTGCTTCCTTGTAGACTAAAACATAGTCTTCTTCAAATCAAATGTCAACAAGTACTCTAACCTATTTAACACGCTGCTTAGAGTGTTCGGTCGAATCATACTAAAGACAGAGTAAGTGGAAAAAGAGTAGCCCCCCCCTTCACTATGCCTTTGTACAGTTGCCAGTGAAAGAGGAAAAACTACAGCTAAACGATAAAGCAATAATTCGATTCTGCTTTGCGGGTAATTCGCTATTAACAAAGCGAACTTCTTTATCTAAATATTGATCGATAATATTGTTTATGTAACTATTAATTGTAATGGAACACGTACATCAGGTATGTTACCAACGACGCTGGGAAAATAGTGGGATCATTCTACCGCTCCAGAAGATATCTCACTACTGATGTAATTCTATATCTGTATAAAAGCCAAGTACGTCCAAGGATGGAGTACTGCTGCCACATCTGGACAGGAGCTGCTAAAAGCAGCATATCCTGCCTTGACAGAGTACAAAATGACTTCGTGGCTTAGTGGGGGGGGTGCCATTTTCTCTTCCCCGCAGCCTGCATTCCCACAGAATAGACGTTGGGAGCCTGCCTTTGTTTTATCCTTATTTCCATGGCAAGTGTTCGTCTGAGCTCCAATCTCTCGTCCCCCCTCGCCAATCTTTCACGAAAACACGAGTCTAGCTGAAACTACTGTCGTTAATTTTCCCCACTCCTTATCTCTGTCTAAATCCAAACGTAGATTCCATGAGCAGAGCTTCTTTCTTAGAAGTGCACGACTGCGGAACTTTCTTCTGTTTGCTTGTCTCCCATCTGGCTACAAATTGGATGTCTTCAAGTCCAACATACACAAATTCCTGACAAACCGCTCTTTTAAGTAAGGTAAACCACCCTATCAAATATCCAATGCTAATGATTACTACGATACTATCTCATTGATTTACTGTACACGCAATAACCCTTATCTGCGAGTGGCTCCCGGGTCTTGATAAGTGGTGACCTCCATGTAAAAAAACCCTTCTTTATGTAACTATTGATTGATAATCTTGGAAAATAACCCGCTGCCTTTTCTAAGAGCAACGCAACATTCCTAGACTCAATCATACATTATCGTAAATCCTGTCAATGGTTTCTTCCATTCTTTCTTTATAAGAATTTGTCCATATTTTTATTTTATATTCCTTGCACTTTTTAAATAGAAGAATTCTTTGTAAGCAAAAGAAAAGACCGCGATTTTAAATTCTAATCTCAGATATTCACAGAGCGGATTTGTCCCCCTTTCTTCCAGTTGACAAATACGGAGGCCTAAGTAATTAACTCTGACATGGGCCTTATCTGTCATTTGTATTTCTGATATGTTTGCTGGTAACAAGAAAGTAAGAAAAATACACGATTAAACCCGGTTCTCCAACTTCCAACGTAGACACCTACTACCATGTCTCCTTCGCCAAAATCAGGGGTTCACGTTCTAACCTTCCAGAGGTTGAAACCCAATTACAGGAGACTAAACCAGACCTATTATTTTTAAGTGAAACTGGCATTGGACAGGCTATTTCCCTAGAAGAGTTCGCAATTAAAAGATACTCTAACTTAACCTCTAAATCTGACCCCCAAGATCGTCATGGGCATGGAATATGTGCCTATATTAAAGATAGCTTTCCATGTGGTAGGGACATCTCAGGGGAAGATCCTAACTTACCCTATATGTGCTTTCGGGTTGCTTTAGCTCACACTACGGCATTTTTATTTACTCTCTATCGCCCCCACAACAGCGGAGTTACTATATTTAAAAGCATATCTGAGAAAATTGACCAAGTCCTATCTGCTTATCCTTCAGCTAACATTCACGTATGTGGAGATTTCAATGTTCACAACGTCGAATGGTTGACCCACTCAAACAAGACCGATGATGAGGGGAGGTTCTGTCATGATTTCTCCATTGCCTATGACCTCACTCAGATTGTTCACGAACCCACCCGTGTGCCCGACAATGACGACCAGTTTGCGAGCCTACTAGACCTTTTTCTCACAACTTGCCCTGAACTATGTTCAGTTTCTGTTCTGTCGCCTATTGGATCTTCCGACCACTCTGTTGTATCAATTAAGATAAAAATGAAATGTAATAAGTCCCCAGACGTACCTCTCCATCGTACAGTATATCGATACACTAAGGCTGACTGGGATAGCTTCCGTACATTTATAACTGATCTACCTCTGCATTCCATATTTAAAAAGGATGTGTCCTCTATAGTATTAGACCTGACAGAATGGTTAATTGTAGGTATTGATCGTTTCATACCCTCGAAAAAGTTTCAGCAAAAACCTAACAGCCAGCCATGGTTCTCTCCAGAATGTGCTGCTGCCATTGCGCACAGAAATCACTTTTTCCACTGTTTCAAACGTAATAGATGTATGGAAACTAAAGCCGCTTTCAGGACTGCCAGCAATCATTGTAAGAAAGTAATAAAGAGCGCAAGATGGTTGTATGCTCAATCTGTTAAGTCCAAAGTAGCTGAGCAGCGGCTTTCTTCCCACCAGTTTTGGCAAATAGCAAACAGAATTCTGAACAGAAGTGTGCGCTCCATTCCAACTATCATCAATGGACCTGAGGTAATCTCGTCAGCATCAGACAAAGCCAAACTCTTTGTCAAGAACTTTGCAGCTAATTCTGCCTTTTGCGATCAAGGCCGCCAACCCCCAATATTTCCTCCTGTATCTGAAATCACACTATGTGATATACGTATATCTGTACGTGATGTTGCCAAGCTAATCAAAAACCTTGATTCCAGTAAAGCAACTGGCCCGGACGGTATTCCAATTATAGTACACAAAAAACTTCAACCTGAACTAGCGCCCATACTTACAAAACTATTTAAACGTTGTCTTAAGGAGAATAGTTTCCCATCTCCCTGGAAAATTTCATCTGTATGCCCTGTATTTAAGAATTCAGGTGATCGCTCATCCCCCTCTCAGTACAGGCCAATAAGTCTCCTGTGCGTCATGAGTAAGTTGCTGGAATCTGTGTTAAATACAGAAGTAATCAACCATCTCAACAAAAATAACCTTCTTAGTGACACTCAATATGGTTTCCGTTCTGCTAGATCTACAGCAGATGTGCTTACAGTTATATCTCATAGGATTAGCAAATCTCTCGACGGAGGCAACCTTTCTAGGGCAATTGCTCTTGACATATCTAAGGCCTTTGATAGGGTATGGCATAAAGGTTTACCTCATAAGATCTCTAGCTATGGTATAGCTGGAAATGTCTTCTCAATTATTAAATCATTTCTTTCTGGTAGGTTCATAAGAGTAGTAGTTGAGGGGCAAAAATCAGAAGCTCACAGTATTAATGCCGGTGTCCCTCAGGGGTCCATCCTGGGCCCAACTCTTTTCCTGATCTACATTAATGATATTCCAAATCACATCCTTACATCATTTATGCTGACGACACTACCATTTATGGTAGCACATCTAAGACAGTAAACGACCAAGTTCTCTCCAATTCTCTCTCCTCTGATCTTGAGCATGTAGTACAATGGGGAAAGGAGTGGCTGGTTACTTTTAATGCATCTAAAACCAAGCTTCTCTCTTTACATCATCAACATTCTGATCCCCATCTGGCATCAATTGAAATGAATGGCTCTCGTCTTCAGGAGGCCTCAAGTTTTGACAAGCTTCTTAGCTTGACCATTACTCCTGATCTTAAATGGAACACGTACATCAAATCTGTTGCCAAGGCCGCTGGAAAAATGGTGGGATCTTTCTATCGATCCAGTAGATATCTCACTGCTGATACAATTCTCTATCTATATAAGAGCCAGGTACGTCCAAGGATGGAATACTGTTGCCACATCTGAGCAGGAGCTGCTAGAAAGGACTTGTCCTGCCTTGATAGAGTTCAAAATAGACTTAGTAGCCTCGTAGGAGATGTCCTTTTCTCTTCTTTGCAGCCTCTATCTCACAGAAGAGATGTTGCGAGTTTGTCTCTGACGTATCGTTATTTTCATGGAAAGTGTTCGACTGAGCTTCAATCTATGGTCCCCCTCGCCAAACTTTCACAAGAAACACTCGTCTAGCTGTAAACACTATCAATAGATTCCATGAACAAAGCTTTTTTATTAGAACAGCACGCCTGTGGAATTGTCTTCCGTTTTCCTGCTTTCCGGCTGACTACAATATGGTTGTGTTCAAGTCTAACGTAAATAAGTTCTTGATGAGCCGTTCCATATAAGTTATCAAATTTAACAAATTTTTATTACTAATGATTATTATATTGTCCAATTTCTACTGTAACTCTTTAACCCTTATCCTTGAGTGGCCTCGATAATGAGTTGATACCTATGAAAAAAAAAGAAAAAGTCCAATGTGAACAAGTTCTAATTGAGTCGTCCCCGTAAGTAATCCAAGTTACAAAATTCCCACTGTTTACTATGCTAAAATCACAATGACTAATGTATACTTATTAACCTTTATCCTCGAGTGGCCTCTGGGCCTTGATAAGTGGTGACACCCTTGTAAAAAAAAATGTCATATGGGTCACCGTACTTGAAAAATGATCACATTTCACTCATAAGTTTACTTTTATAAACAACCCCTCCCCGGACAAATTTTCCATTTTATTCTCTTATAGAAATACATGAGATTTTGATTTTAAATATTTTATTTTTTCTTAATGCAATGATTTTTTGTTAATATCTAAAAAAAACAAAAACAAGAAAAACATTGAATGAAATAGAAAAAAATATTGTAAGTATCCAATATTTACTGGACAGTATTTTCAAATTATGAGATTCCACTTAAAAAAAAAAAACAATCAACGTGTTTAAAAAACAAGGTTTTAAACTTTTGACTTTACAGGTAAATTTACACAAAACTTATTCGCAATTTTCTCTTAAGTGTGTCAAACATTCCGAAAAAATTCTGACACACCTAATCATGGCCATATGTATGTCGGCTGCTACAGGTATAATCACAGAAAAGGCAAAGGTGGACCATACATCTTTCACCTTTATTATTTATTAGGCTTCATTGACAAGGAGCAAGATAGACTGGAAAAACTCCAGCTTGAAAAAGGATGACTGTTTCTGCAGTCG